>NC_068913.1:37838257-38141287 GCF_023091745.1 Budorcas taxicolor | reverse complement strand
CAGCATCAAAATACCAGTGAATTATTGAATATTTACGCTCTGTGATTAGGAACAATAAAAAGATGTCCACTGTTTCCAAATACATTCATCATGATCATGATCATTATCATCATCACCCATTCACCAACATTACATTGAAATTTTAAGCCAAATAAAAAATAGTATTAATAATAGTAAAAAATGGAAAAAAACAAGTAATACCATTTTTATTTGCAGGAAATGGGATTGTGTAGCTAGAAAGCTTTATAAAAGCTTTAAAAGAGGACAACTAGACCACCACATAAACTTAGCATAAGTGGCAGGATTCAAATTCAATATATAAAAATCAACAAAACTCTACATACTAGCAAAAACTAATTTAAAAATAAATTTTTAAAATTACCACAACATTAATCATAATAATATTTAGCAGTTAAAGCTGTCAAGTCCTCTTCACTGAAAACTACTGAGGATTGCTGAAAAAAAAAAAATTAAAGGAGATCTAAATGAACTGAAATTCAGTATTGTTAAAATATCCAATCTCATCAAACTGACCTACAGATTAACTGTTGTTGTTGTTCAGTCACTCAGTCATACCCAACTCTTTGGGACTCCATGGACTGCAACATGTCAGGCTTCTCCGTTCTCCAAATCAAAATCTTAGCAAGCTTTTTTGAAGAAATAGGCATTTATACAAAAATAAAAGAAACAAAATGAGACTCTAAGAGAGAAGAACAGTTTGAAGTACCTAAACTATCTGATTAAAAGGCTTATGTAAAGTTGTGCTCATCAGTGCAGTGTGGTGAGGGTGGAAGGTTATACACACACACAAATGCATATCTGTGAGAGAAAAGAGTTCTAGCTAAGGAACAGTGTATGTTCAAATGTCCACTAAGGCATCAGCAGAGTTCAGTGCTAAAATCAAAGTCTATTTAATATTCTGTGTTAAAACAGGTGAAGTTTACATTGAAAAAATGAACCATGACCCTTACCTCAGAATATACAAAATAAATAATATGAGATATAAGATACAAGTAAATGTAAAAGCTAGAAAATAGAGGAAGATATTTGCAAATCTGAGACACAAATATTTTTAGATAAAATAAAAAATAAATGAATCATAAAAAATTAATTACCTGCACTTGATCAAAATTAGAAATTTCTGTTCATCCAAAATACACCACTTAAAACTAAGGACTAAGCAAGCTACACACTGGAAGGAAAATATTTACAAACATCTGACAAAATAGTCTTATCCAATATACATATGTATATTTACATATACATATAAAGATGGGAAAACAGTGGAAACAGTGTCAGACTTCATTTTTTGGGGCTCCAAAATCACTGCATGTGGTGATTGCAGCCATGAAATTAAAAGATGCTTACTCTTTGGAAGAAAAGTTATGACCAACCTAGATAGCATATTCAAAAGCAGACACATTACTTTGCCAACTAAGGTCCATCTAGTAAAGGCTATGGTTTTTCCAGTAGTCATGTATGGATGCGAGAGCTGGACTGTGAAGAAGGCTGAGCACTGAAGAATTGATGCGTTTGAACTGTGGTGTTGGAGAAGACTCTTGAGAGTTCCTTGGACTGCAAGGAGATCCAACCAATCAATTCTGAAGGAGATCAGCCCTGGGATTTCCTTGGAAGGAATGATGCTAAAGCTGAAACTCCAGTACTTTGGCCACCTCATGCAGAGTTGACTCATTGGAAAAGACTGATGCTGGGAGGGATTGGGAGCAGGAGAAGAAGGAGACGACAGAGGATGAGATGGCTGGATGGCATCACTGACTCAAATGGACATGAGTTTTGGTGAACTCCGGGAGTTGGTGGTGGACAGAGAGGCCTGGCATGCTGCAGTTCATGGGTTCGCAAAGAGTCGGACATGACTGAGTGACTGAACTGAATGAGGCAAAAGACCTGTACTCAGAAAACTAGAAGACACTGATGAAAGAAACAAAAAATGGCACAAACAGGTGGAGAGGCATACCATATTCTTGAATTGGAAGAATCAATATTGTCAAAATGACTATACTACCTGAAGCAATCTATAGATTCAATGAATCTCTATCAAATTACCAATGGCACTTTTCATAGAATTAGAACAAAAAAATTTGCTTTTCCATACAAATTGTAAAAAGACCCCATACGGGCAAAGCAATCTTGAGAAAGAAGAAAAGCTGGAAGGCTCAGGTTACCTGACTTCAGATTATACCACAAAGCTACAGTAATCAAAACAGTATGGTACTGGCACACACAAAAAAATATAAATCAATGGAATAGGAATAGAAAGCCTAGAGAGAGACTCATATGACTATTGTTACCCAATTTATGACAAAGCAGGCAAGTATATACAATGGAGGAAAGACAGCCTCTTCAATAACCAGCACTGGGAAAACCAGACAGATACATGTAAAAGAATGAAATTAGACAATTCCCTAATATCATACACAAAAATAAACTCAAAACAGATTAAAGACCTAAATATAAGGCCAGACACTATAAAACACAGGAAAACATACGTAGAATACTGTTTGTCATAAATAGTAGCAAGATATTTCATGATACACCTCCTAGAGTAATGGAAATAAAAACAAAAATAAACAAATGAGATCTAATTAAGCTTAAAGCTTTGGCACAGAAAGGAAATCATAGACAAAATGAAAAGAAAACCCGAAGAATGGAAAAAAATATTTGCAAATGAAGCCATTGAAAAGGGATTAATCTCCAAAATATATAATCATCTTATGCAGCTCTATGTCCCCCAAAAAAGACCTAGTCAAAATGGACAGAAGATCTAAATAAGCATCTCTTTAAAGAAGACATACAGATGGCCTAAAAGCACATGAAAAAATGTTCAACATGACTAATGTGGAAGCAATCTCAATGTCCATCAATGGAGGAATAAAAATGTGGTTACACGTATATAGTGGAATAATATTCAACCACAAAAAAGAACAAAATAATGCCATTTGCAGCAACATGGATGGACCTAGAGGTTGTCATACTGAGTGAAGTCAAACACTGAAAGACAAATATCACATGATGTCACTTAGATGTGGAATCTAAGGAAAAGAGTTCAAATGAACTTATTTACAAAATAGAAGTAGAATGAGGATGTTACTTATGTTACTAGGGGATAAGGGAGAGAGGGATTAATTGGGAGATTGGAACTGATATATACATACTACAATATATAAAATAGATAATTGACAAGAATATACCATAAAGCACAGCACAGGGTACTGTAACTACACTCTACAATGAACTATATGGGGAAAAGATTTTTAAAAAATGAAATGAGTGGGTATATGTATATGTAAAACAGATTCAGTTTGCTGTACACCTGAAACTAATGCAACACTGCAAATCAACTATATTTCAATAAAAAATTCTAAAAAAGTTAAAGAGAGACCAGTCAGCATGAATGCAGCCTTCTCTACTTCTGTTAAGCTGAGTGGGTTCAGGGATGGAGTAGATGGAACATCTGTTTTAAACATGAGTGTTGTTCAGTTGCAAAGTCATGTCTAACTCTTTTGTGACCCCATGGACTGTAGCCTGCTGGGCTCTTCTATTCATGGGATTTTCCAGGCAGGAGTACTGGAGTGAGTTGCCGTTTCCTTCTCCAGGGGATCTTCCTGACCCAGGGATGGAACCTGCATTCCATTTCCTGCATTGGCAGGTAGATTCTTTACCATTGAGCCATCAGGGAAGCCCCTTAAACATGAATACCCTGGGACATATATTTTTGCTAGTTGATTAGAGTATACACTTAAATTATCAGAGACAAAATTACTGGGTTAAAAATATGTACAACAAAAATAACATTTCTCCTAGACCAATGCAGAAACTATTTTGCTTTCCTCTCAAAGCCAAACATATCCTTTGGGTGATATTTAAAATCAGGTCCATGGATAATCAAAGTCATGAAGAAAAGCCCCTGTCATCAATTCTGAATCAATCTGGAACAAATATGCCCAGCTATCACAAATAACTCTTAAATTGACTACAGATGTTTAGAGCCATTGATTATTATTGAATAGATGAAACTAAATCATTAAACTGAGATTCAGACTACTTTTCAATGGTAGTAGTTATTTTTATAGAGTATATACATTATAAAATAGATAAAAATGTGCTTTATATATAATTATTTAATGCAGAAGTAGCTAAGATCTTCTGTTTAAGTCTCCACAGTCCCTGAAATTCAGTACTGCTTTAAAAATGACATGGTTTGAAAATTTAAAGCAAATTCATCTGAGCACATTTGCCTTGGTAAAATTCATGTTTGACAATCATTGATGATCCAGTTGTATGCTGAGTCTATATTTCAATAAATAGCTCATTGGAAATAGAAACAAGTATACAGTTTTAATGTGCGCTGTCCCTCTAACCTCTTCCAAGTTAGGCAATATTAAGAAGTTGGAAATCTTGGGGGTTTTCCCCTCCTTTTTGGTTTACGTAACTATATTCAGTGGGCTTCCCTGGTGACTCAGTGGTAATGAATCTGCCTGCAATGCAGGAGACATGGGTTCAGTCCCTGGGTTGGGAAGATCCTTGGAGAAGGAAACGGCAACCTACTCCAGTATTCTTGTCTGGGCAATCTCATAGACAGAGGAGCCCGGTAGACTACAGTCCATGGGGGCAACAAGAGTTGGACAGAACTTAGTGACTAAACAACCAGCACTACAGCTGTGTTCAGAACCATTATATTTTTCTAAAATAAAGAAGCAGTTACAGCAGTTACATGAGAGAAACTTGTAATTTCTGTTCTTCTTCCTAATATTCCTAATTTCTAAGTAAATTTAGTAGAATTTGTTTAACTTGACATTTGCAAAGTATCTAAAATTTCCCTCTTTTATCTTTACAGTTTTAAACCTACTTTTAACCTTTTTTTTTTTTTAAATGTCTGGCTTGAGTCTGAATCAAGAGATTCATATTAGGACCACACTTATGTTCCTTCCCTTTGTAAAGCTTACAAGTTCAATGTTTGGCAAAACGGAACAAGGATTTACTAAGTCAACATAAGATTGTTATTTTAAGGCCACATTTTAAGAAATAGACAGTAACTGAAAAAATTGTCTAACACAGATTCACTAGGTTGTGTGTTACTCTGTGTTAGTGATCTGTCATAATACTTATTTTGTAAAACAACGAAAGAGAAATTCATGAGAATCGTTACAGAGAAATGAATTCTATTGTTTGAGAGTTGATGATGTCTACAATCCAGATAAGTGTCATACACCTTGTGAATATGTTGTGGCCCTCTGAAAGTATTTATGTGTTATTCCCAGAAGCATTCATAAAGGTAGTTTGTGGTGGCATACTTAATAATATTAATGTGGTGTTCTCCTGGCCTAGGTAAATTTCATGATAATCTCTATCCCGTTACTTTTCTCTAAACCTAGTGCTTCCTTTTTGTTACGTTGGCCAAAAAGTTTGTTCAGGTTTTTCCATATATGACATTGTATGAAAAAAACCCAAAGAACCCTTTGGTCAATGCAATAATTGACCCTCAGCATGAAACATAAATAATGCTAGGTAACTATTTATCAAGAACTAGTTTAAAAAGTCTTTAAAAGCCAAAGTTCATAGTAGGACACTCACAGGGCAACTATGCATTTTGCCCCTGGCACTGCTTCACGGAGTGCTGCTGATGAAAGACTTGTAGACAACAGCAGTTCACCTACCTGTTTTCCCTACAGCAGCATGATGGATGCAAAGTTCATCTGTCACTGACACAGCTGTCATTTTTCTTTTTCATTTGCAACCTGCCTGAACTAGGTGTACTAGGTCACATGTCACTCTCTGTGACCATTTGTACAAGTAAACAGGGGTCTTTTTTTCAGAAGTAAATCTATATAAACTGTTGAAATCACTTTAATCTCTTAACAATCTCTTATTAATTTTGGAAGTTTGCATGGTAACATCCTTATAGATTTGTAGCAGATCATTTTATGAGTGATAGCTTAAAATCTTTGTTAACCTTCTCCAAAACTCCCCAGTGTTTGCCTTATCTTTATAAAAGACAAACAAATCTGGGGAGAAAATAAAAAATGTCCCTTTATACAGACTGAATACCTGCTGTTATACAAATTAAACAGTGAGAAGCCTGGAAGAAAGAGAGCCTCTAGATCTGGTTTCAGAGGATATTAGGGTTGGTGAGACTGTTTCAGTTTGAATGACTGGTGGACCTCATTCTAACCCACACAGTGCAATGCTACAATCTTCTGTGCAAGGTCAGGAAATGGCATACAATGGAGCCACCTGAAAGAAACATTCATCTTTCCCTAAAGGCCACACTCTCTGTATTAAATAGTCTTCCACTGTTAAGATTATCACAGTAAGGAGTAATCTAGAATTTATCAAGAATAGCTGTTTGCCTTTCTTTGCAAAGAAAGAAAAAGTGTAATAGTGGATTTGCTAGTATGCCAAAGAAAGGAATGATTAAACTTGACTTGATTAGAGGACTCAATTCCAGTCACAATTTTTCTTTTAGAAGAGAGGAGGGCTTCCCTGGTGACTCAGTGGTAAAGAATCCACCTGCCACTGCAGGAAACACGGGTTTGATACCTGATCAAGGGAGATCCCACGTGCCGCAGAGCAACTCAGCCCATGGGGCACAACCATTGAGCCTGTGGTTGAGAGCCTGGGAGCCACAACTACTGAGCCTGTGTGCTGCCGCTACTGAAGCCTGCACGCCCTAGAGCCTATGCTCTGCACCAAGACAAGCCACTGCAATGAGAGGCCTGGGCATTGCAACTAGAGAGTAGCTCCTGCTCTCCACAACTAGAGAAAGCCCGTGCAGCAGCAAAGAATAATAATTAATAAAAAATAAATAATTAAACAAAATTATATAGAAAAAAGAATATGAGGGAGAAGACAATAAATAATAAAAAATAAATAATTAAACAAAATTATATAGAAAAAAGAATATGAGGGAGAAGACAATACTTGTCCTTCTTGATATTATAGTGACACTGTAAGGCAAGATAAAGAAAACCACCATAACAAAAGGGAAGCAATTGTTATGATCATTAGAGCAATTAAAAATGTATCCACAACACATGTGCACCAGTTATTTGACTTAATTCTTTCTAAAGTTTACCTCAATTCTGTCCACATATATTTAAGGTGAAGAGGATCTTGAACTTTTTCTGAAAAAATAAAAGCAAAAAAAGCATACTTGTAAAAAGCATAAAGGGAATTGTGGAGACTTACTGCAGTTTGGGGAAAACATTCTCTTTCTGCCTTTCTTCTGTGTTATAATTAAGTTAGGTTTTATTTACAGAAGATGTCAAGTGCCATTACACTAAGACTTGAAAGTGTTTACTCTGTGAAATAGTCAGACATATATCAGCCATAGATAAGTTTCTGTTTGGCCTTGACTTGAAAGATACTAACTTTCAGGTGAGAGTTTAGCTTTCTTTATCTTCATCTGTTTGTTGAGTATTCATTAATTATAAGCTTCATTGTCATATCATTCTTTAAAGTAAAGATGTATGCATAAAGTAACTAAGAGCCAGTTGTTTTACTTTGGGGATTCTAGGGCCTGACAGCTTCAGCTATTATAGCAAACTGAATGTTTCTAAAATAATAATATTAATTATAATTTTTAAACTCATCATATCAATGATAGCATGATTATACTAAAAAATTTTTATAGCATGATTGCATTGAAAAAACAGAAAACTTTTTACTGATAATTATCAGGGATCATATTTATTCACATTGAACTTAAGATGTCTTAGGTTTTGTACAAAACATCAATAATAGAAAACACCCACAATGAAAAAAACATCATTTACTCACACTGTAATAGAATTATTTGACTCTGATTTTTCCTGCCATCTGGTGGCAAGATCAAAACTCAGACAATATATATTCACCATATAAACAATGAACTCTTACTTTAAATCGTTTACCATTGTCAGAGTAAGCTCAAATTAATTTTATACGATCCCAGTAATGGATTCAATACTGAGTAATTATATGTATAAACCAAATAAAAAGTGATTTTAATTATATTAACAAATAGCACATGATCTTTGAAACTATTACAATACACTTAATAAGACTTTTTCAAAATTAACAACTTAGCTGGCATCATATTCATATATTGATAATACTTTTCATTTTATCACACGGAATATTCACTATAAATTTAGTGGACAGTATGATACTATATTAATTCCTTTTGAAAGAAAATAAAATTTGATTATAAAACAAAAGATATTTTTAAAATAAGAGTATGCTAGAAACATAAGAACTTTTATTCTTAATTTCTCAAATGTATATGGTAGGTTGGGACAAATATCTTTTACTGAAGATATTTAAAAATTTCAACAGGAAGTTCAAGATAAATATAATTTTATATAAACATTGGCTACAATAATTACTTTGAATGCAATCCTTTCAAAGAAGAGTACAAAATGTATCTTAAAATAACCATTTCATTTAATATTTTACATCTTATTGAACAAATATATTTGAAATAACAGATTCTTATAACCTCTTTAGAGACTTAAAGGTATAAGAGATGGTGTCATACGCTAAATGTTGAGTTCAGTTAGGCAATCTGAATTAATGATAGCAACAGAAAATCACTTCCCCACTTGAGGACAGTTTCCCCAGAGGAGGACAGGTTTTTTTTTTTTTTTTTTTTAAGATATAATCTCTGAACTTGCATGGTGAGCATTTTTCTTTACAAATTGGTCTGAGGCTTCTTATCAGTATATTTGTATATAATTTAAAAGAACAATCTTAAGTTTACTACTTAGAGTTTAGAACTAAATTTTGAGAATTTGCTTTTAAAAATGATAACTATAAACAACTTTAAAATGTTATGTTGTACTTCTATGAATTCCAAGACCAAACCTTCTCTTTTGTATATAGGAGAAGGAAGGATTAGAAAAAGATTTGCACCAATGTTATAACCAAAATATACTCCAACTTTCACTCTAATGAGTATTCTTCCTTACTTAATTGGGAACGGGCAATGGCTGAAATAGACTGTGAGACAGCTGAATGCTGATTCATGCAGGTCATTTGGATACATGTTCTGTCTATACAGCATAAACTGAAGTGGAAATTTGGCAGCTACCCAATTTATGTGATCTTTGACAATTCAGGTCTTAAAGTAGATTTAACACTTGTGAATGAGATGCTTAAATGTAAGGATGTTTGAGATGATATTCTAAAATTATTTCATGTACTTCACAACTTGTTAAGTTCTCTTATGGGAGAAAAGTACTTTAAAAAGCAGAATATATCCCCCTTTCTTATTTTTAATCACCTATGCTTATAAAAAACTCCCTGGTGGCTCATACAGTAAAGCGTCTGCCTGCAATGTGGGAGACCTGGGTTCGATCCCTGGGTTCGGAAGATACTCTGGAGAAGGAAATGGCAACCCACTCCAGTACTCTTGCCTGGAAAATCCCATGGATGGAGAAAACTGGTAGGGTACAGTCCATGGGATCGCAAAGAGTCAGACATGACTGAGCAACTTCATTTACTTCAGTTCAGTTCAGTTCAGTCGCTCAGTCTTGTCCGACTCTTTGCAACCCCATGAATTGCAGCACGCCAGGCCTGCCTGTCCATCACCAACTCCCGGAGTTCACTCAGACTCACGTCCATTGAGTCCGTGATGCCATCCAGCCATCTCATCCTCTATCGTCCCCTTCTCCTCCTGCCCCCAATCCCTCCCAGCATCAAGAGTCTTTTCCAATGAGTCAACTCTTCACATGAGGTGGCCAAAGTACTGGAGTTTCAGCTTCAGCATCATTCCTTCCAAGGAAATCCCAGGGCTGATCTCCTTCAGAATGGACTGGTTGGATCTCCTTGCAGTCCAAGGGACTCTCAAGAGTCTTATCCAACACCACAGTTCAAAAGCATCAATTCTTCAGCGCTCAGTCTTCTTCACAGTCTAACTCACATCCATACATGACCACTGGAAAAACCATAGCCTTGACTAGACGGACCTTAGTCGGCAAAGTAATGTCTCTGCTTTTGAATATGCTATCTAGGTTGGTCATAACTTTTCTTCCAAGGAGTAAGCGTCTTTTAATTTCATGGCTGCAGTCACCATCTGCAGTGATTTTGGAGCCCCCCAAAATAAAGTCTGACCCTGTTTCCACTGTTTCCCCATCTATTTCCCATGAAGTGATGGGACCAGATGCCATGATCTTCGTTTTCTGAATGTTGAGCTTTAAGCCAACTTTTTCACTCTCCTCTTTCACTTTCATCAAGAGGCTTTTTAGTTCCTCTTCACTTTCTGCCATAAGGGTGGTGTCATCTGCATATCTGAGGTTATTGATATTTCTCCCGGCAATCTTGATTCCAGCTTGTGCTTCTTCCAGCTCAGCGTTTCTCATGATGTACTCTGCATATAAGTTAAATAAGCAGGGTGACAATATCCAGCCTTGACGTACTCCTTGTCCTGTTTGGAACCAGTCTGTTATTCCATGTCCAGTTCTAACTGCTGCTTATAAATATATGTTTATAAAAGTAAATTAGATTCTTAGAGATCTAGGATTTTTGAGTCAAGTCAACTTGGGAACAGGAACATGGTTAAACTCAATATGGTATATATCTATCATACTACACCATTTTGAAGGCCCAAAGAGATGGTCTATATTAATACAGAAGGCATTCATCAACTTTTCTGAGTACTTATGTGCCATACACTGTGATTAAATAAATGACTAAGGAAGAACTATCAACTCTTAATCATTTAACTCTGATTTCAGTTAAGTTCAGATGCTCAGACGTCTCTGACTCTTTGTGACCCCATGGACTGCAGCATGCCAGGCCTCCCTGTCCATCAACAACTCCCAGAGTTTACTCCAACTCATGTCCATTGAGTCAGTGACACCATCTAACCATCTCATCCTCTGTCATCCCCTTGTCCCCCTGCCTTCAATCTTTTCCAGCATCAGGGTCTTTTCAAATCAGTCAGTTCTTCCCATCAGGTGGCCAGAGTATTGCAGTTTCAACTTCAGCATCAGTCCTTCCAATGAATATTCAGGACTGATTTTCTTTAGGATGGACTGGTTTGAACTCCTTGCAGTCCAAGAGACTCTCAAGAGTCTTCTCCAACACTACAGTTCAAAAGCATCAATTTGTCAGTGCTCAGCTTTCTTTATAGTCCAATTCTCACATCCATACATGACTACTGGAAAAACCATAGCCTTGACTAGATGGACCTTTGATGGCAAAGTAATGTCTCTGCTTTTTAATATGCTGTCTCGGTTGGTCATAACTTTTCTTCCACGGAGCAAGAGTCTTTTAATTTCATGGCTGCAGTCACCATCTGCAGTGATTTAGGAGCCCCCCAAAATAAAGTCTGCCACTGTTTCCATTGTTTCCCCATCTATTTGCCATGAAGTAACGGGACCAGATGCCATGACCTTAGTTTTCTAAATATTGAGCTTTAAGCCAACTTTTTCACTCTCCTCTTTCACTTTCATTAAGAGGCTCTTTAGTTCTTCATCAGCTTCCCTGGTGGCTCAGATGGTAAAGCGTCTGCCTGCAGTACAGGAGACCCGGGTTCGATCCCTGGGTTGGGAAGATCCCCTGTAGAAGGAAATGACAACCCACTCCAGTATTCTTGCCTGGAAAATTGCACGGACTGAGGAGCCTGGTAGGCTACAGTCCATGGAGTCGCAAAGAGTCGTACACAACTGAGCAACTTCACTTTAGCTCTTCTTAGTGGTGTCATCTGCATATCTGAGGTTATTGATATATTTCCCAACAATCTTGATTCCAACTTTTGCTTCATCTAGCCCATCATTTCTCATGATGTACTCTGCATATAAGTTAAATAAGCAGGGTGACAATATACAGCCTTGAGGTACTCTTTCCCGATTTTGAACCAGTCCATTTTCCATGTCCAGTCCTAACTGTTGCTTTCTGATCTGCATACAGATTTCTCAAGAGGTAGGTCAGGTGGTCTGGTATTCCTGTCTCTTTCAGAATTTTCCACAATGTGTGGTGATACATACAGTAAAAAGATTTGGCATAGTCAATAAAGTAGAAGCAGATATTTTTCTGGAAATCTCTTGCTTTTTTGATGATTCAATGGATGTTGGCAATTTGAATTCTGATTCCTCTGCCTTTTCTAAAGCCAGTTTGAACAGCTGGAAATTCATGGTTCATGTATTGCTGAAGCCTGGCTTGGAGAATTTTGAGCGTGACTTTGCTAGTGTGTGAGATGAGTGCAATTGTGCGGTTGTTTGAGCAATCTTTGGCATTGCCTATCTTTGGGATTTGAATGAAAACTGACCTTTTCCAGTCCTGTGGCCACTGCTGAGTTTTCCACATTTGCTGGCATATTGAGTGCAACACTTTCACAGCATCATCCTTTAGGATTTGAAATAGCTCAACTGGAATTCCATCATCTCCACTAGCTTTGCTCCTAGTGATGCTTCCTAAGGTTCACTTGACTTCACATTCCAGGATGTCTGGCTCTAAGTGAGTGATCACACCATCATGATTATCTGGGTCATGAAGATCTTTTTTTGTACAATTCTTCTGTGTATTCTTGCCACTTCTTCTTAATATCTTCTGCTTCTGTTAGGTCCCTTCCTTTTCTGTGATTTATTGTGTCCATCTTTGCATGAAATGTCCCCTTAGTATCTCTAATTTTTTTGAAGAGATCACTAGTCTTTCCCATTCTATTGTTTTCCTATATTTATTGGCACTGATCACTGAGAAAGGTCTCTTATCTCTACTTGCTATTCTTTGGAACTCTGCATTCAGATGCTTATATCTTTCCTTTTCTCCTTTGGTTTTCCCTTCTCTTCTTTTACAGTTATATGTTAGGCCTCCCCAAACAGCCATTTTACTTTTTTGCCTTTCTTTTTCTTGGACATGGTCTTGATTCCTGTCTCCTGTACAAGGTCACAAACCTCTGTCCATAGTTCATCAGGCACTCTGTCTATCAGATCTAGTCCCTTAAATCTATTTCTCACTTCTACTGTATAATCATTAGGGATTTGACTTAGGTCACACCTGAATTGTCTAGTGTTTTCCCTACTTTCTTTAATTTAAGTCTGAATTTGGCAATAAGGAGTTCATGATCTGAGCCACAGTCAGCTCCTGGTCTTGTTTTTGCTGACTGTATAGAGCTTCTCCATCTTTGGCTGCAAAGAATATAGTCA
The DNA here is from genome assembly GCF_023091745.1 of Budorcas taxicolor. Classification (NCBI taxonomy): domain Eukaryota; kingdom Metazoa; phylum Chordata; class Mammalia; order Artiodactyla; family Bovidae; genus Budorcas; species Budorcas taxicolor. The sequence goes on along the minus strand of NC_068913.1, from coordinate 38,128,142 downwards.
ATCTGATTTCGGTGTTGACCATCTTTTGATATCCATGTTGAGAGTCTTCTCTTGTGTTGTTGGAAGAGGGTGTTTGCTATGACCAGTGCATTCTCTTGGCAAAACTCTATTAGCCTTTGCTCTGCTTCATTCTGTACTCCAAGGCCAAATTTGCCTGTCCCTCCAGGTGTTTCTGACTTCCTACTTTTGCATTCCAGTCCCCTATAAAGAAAAAGACATCTTTTTTGGGTGTTAATTCTAGAAGGTCTTGTAGGCCTTCATAGAACCATTCAACTTCAGCTTCTTCAGCATTACTGGTCAGTGCATAGACTTGGATTATGATGATATTAAATGATTTACCTTGGATATGTACAGAGATCATTCTGTCGTTTTTGAGATTGCATCCAAGTACTGCATTTTGGACTCTTTTGTTTACTATGATGGCTACCTTTGATTTGGCTAGATATAAAAATAATAAAAATTGTACCATGGAAAACTAAGAACCTAATGACAACCAAGTAGAAAGATTTAAATTTTCCAAATACTTAGTGTTTAATAAACATTAATATATTGATATATATATATACCTGCATGGAGAAGGCAATGGCAACCCACTCCAGTACTCTTGCCTGGAAAATCCCATGGCCGGAGGAGCCTGGTAGGCTGTAGTCCATGGGGTCGCGAACAGTTGGACACTACTGAGCGACTTCACTTTCACTTTTCACTTTCATGCACTGCAGAAGGAAATGGCAACCCACTCCAGTGTTCTTGCCTGGAGAATCCCAGAGATGGGGGAGCCTGATGGGCTGCCGTCTATGGGGTAGCACAGAGTCGGACACAACTGAAGCAACTTAGCAGCAGCATCAGCATATATAGCTGCATAGTTCTGTTTTTATAGTAAAGCTTTTAAAAATCACTTCATGGAATAAAATTCAGTTTAAAACAAAAAAATTGTATTTTCATGCAACTTATACAAATAACCATGATGTATTTGGCTTTACTTAATTTAATATCTATATTGTCACTTTAGTGTTTTGTAGAGGTATACAAACAAACAATCCCCATTCATACAATATGTTAGAAAGACTTATTTCCTACCCACTATGATGATAAAAATCTGAGGCTAATGAACCTAAGTGACTTGTCTAATGCCAGCTCTAAGGAGTAAAACTGGGACAATCAAAATCAGGCCTCTAGATACCAGTTATACTGATCTGTGCATCTTATGTAAATAGGCATAATTTTAGTATAAAAATTTGAACTTTGGCATAAAAACAAGTGGGCTCTAATCTCAGTTTCACAAATGAACACCTAATATCATTAAATAAATATGATGAACAAATGCCAACTCCACAGTGGAATGATATATTAGGCTGGAGAATAGAAAAGTGGCAATTTTTCATCTTTTCTTAAATCATTTATCCTTTAAGTACAGAATAATATTCTTTTTCCATTACATACAAATACATTCCATATCCATACATAAGAATGTATGGCAATTTGTCAATTTCAGGTCTGCAGCTTTTCTGTTCTATCGTGGGTGATCAAAATTTGAGAATAGGGCAAAGTCTAGGGCACATGCTGATATTAGTTAATGCGCCTCAGAGATCATGAAATACTTAATTTTTAGAGAAGGATATTTGTTTTAGTAACTATGAAAAATCACAAGTAGTGTTTACTTTACACAATTTCAAGTAATTTAAATATGCACATGTAGGTATACACACACACATATTCAAAAAACTTGAAATTTTGTAAGTAAACACTAGTTTTGATTTTTCATAATTACTAAAAAAATTGTAATTGAATGTTTTTGCAACAAACTTTAAAAATAAAGGTAGAAAATAGTTTGCTTAAATGAGTCATTTCTTCTAAAAAAGCAATAATCTCAAGGGTTCCTATTTGAATGACTGATTGATATAAATGTTAGTTAACATCCCAAGATATTTGATTATAAATATGAAAAAACATGTTTCCAGCTACTTCTCAACTTCTTCTCGAATCAGTCATTGGGGGAAAACACAATTATTGAGTCAATAATTCACTTATGTTCTATATTGATAGGAAATAAATAGATACATACATACAAAGGAAGGTAAATGCAATGAGGGGAATCATCTTGGTGAGTGGTGTGGGCCTAAAGGCACTTGACTTTTAGTCCTAATTCTTCCATTGACTAATGTTGGAAGATGACAATTTAAATTATATGAATAACTATTCATCTTCTCAACATAGAAGCATTACACAGCCAGGAAGATTCTGAGTCTGTGAAATGAGAAAGCAGTACCTTGCATTTATACCAAGATAGTGATTTTTCCTCTACAGCTTTTTTGGTAAAAGAAACTTGTCCTACTTGTTCATTTAACATACGAAGTGGTTTTTATTTTGTATTCTTGGGCTTCCCTTGTGGCTCAGCTGGTAAAAAATCCAACTGAAATGCGGGAGACCTGGTGTTCGATCCCTGGGTTGGGAAGATCCCCTGGAGAAGAGAAAGGCTACCCACTCCAGTATTCTGCCCTGGAGGATTCCAAAGGGGTCTCAAAGAGTCAGACACAACTGAGTGACTTTCACTTTCATTTTTCAAGGAGAAGAAATGAATATTTAAAAAAACATTTTACTTAATTACTATTTAACATATTGATGCCATTATTTCAGAGAAAATAGTTATTAATCAAGCTCTTTGTTGCTATGCAAATCATGGAAACAAATAAATGGGATAAACATTTTACTTGTTAATGTTGATGCAATCTCTAAAATATTCTAACAAAATTATTCATTTTTTTGATTTGTGAACTGTGATTGCCCACATGAGAGCACAGAATTTTTGCTTTTTGCCTAGAATTTTCTTGAGGAAAGAGCCTATCCTGTGGGCTTTGTGGTTACAGAAGTCCTCCCACCTCTCTGCTGGCTGTCCCTCAGATCTCACATTTTCACTTGACATCTCCTAGCACTTAAAAAAAATTCTTGGAGTGTGTGGCACTAACACCATCATCCTCCCAACACCTACTTTTAAAATTTTACACATACATATATATATATATATATATATATACATACATATATATATATATACAATTTCATCTTTGCTCTCTATAAAAAAATCCTCTACAGACCCATTATATTTCTAACATGTGACTCACTGTCATGTTGTAGAAAGTTGTGCTTTCAGGGAAAAAAGGTCATGTAAGATGTAAAATTAGTTGCAGTTAAAAATACATATTCATATTTCTAAACACCCTCTGTCAAGTATTGAAAAAGAGAGTGTAGCTACTGAACCATAAGACCAAGAATTCACACTGGATCTTAATACAAAAAAAATTCTCTGCAGAATGCTGATCATTACACTTCATTTGTGCTTCATTTCTTTATGGTAAAACAAGCATAGTAATGATGAATTGCAATGTCTTAAAACTTTTTCTAAAAATTTAAGTAGTTTTTCAAACAAATAAAAATAACTTCAGTAACCTTGTAGCAGGTGGACAGTAAATATTATCAGGTCTAGACAAGATGAAAGTAGATATAATTCAAGACAATGGTATGAGGATATTCATGACAATGCCAGCAGAGGAATACAAAGAAAGCTAGGGTCTGAATTAAGAAATTTCTAAAGATTCTCTTGACACTGTTTGCATTAAATACCAGGTTTCTAATTTTCTCATATAACTTCAATAAATCTTAAGGAAAGAAATCTTCTCCAAATTAATTTATTTAATAAAATTTAATTCATTGTTACATGTAACTTTTTAGAGGCATCAAAGAGGGTTTTCATCAACTCAACAATGCTAGGAATTCTCATTTTCAAAATATTAAGAATTCTTGGCATTAGAGATTTTACAATTAATTTAAAGAAATGTATGATAATCACAAATGCAGATTAAAAGGCAATAAAGTAATGGAATAGAAGTTTGGCTTTGTTTCCTTAACTCAGCAGATACAGAAGTTCGTAATACAATGCTATCTTTGTGTCAAAACTTAAGTTTTGGGAAATTTTTTCAAAAATACAATGAAGCACAGGAAACTGTAATTTTTAATCAATTATCAGAAAAAATAGACATGAGGAGGATGAATAACAACAGTACTAATCATTTGGGATGAATTTTATGCAACTTGCAAAAGTTGCATTAAAAAAAAAAAAAACTTCCAGCCTCTATTCCTCTTTCATCTAGCTATGAAGCAAAGAATATAAATGCATTTACCCTCAAATCTTGGAGAAGGAAATGGCAACCCACTCCAGTATTCTTGTCTGGAAAATCCTATGGAGAGAGGAGCCTGGTGGGCTACAGTCCATGGAGTTGCAAGAGTCCAACAAGACTGAGCAACTAAACCACCGCCACCCTCAAACCTAGCAATTCGGTAAAATTGAGGCAAATAATTATTTGCCATCTAAAGGTCTCATAGCTCAGTTCATAAAAGATTTGCCTGCAATGCAGGAGACCCCAGTTTGATTCCTGGTTTGGGAAGATCTCCTGAAAAAGGGATAGGCTACCCACTTCAATATTCTTGGGCTTCCCTGTGGCTCAGCTGGTAAAGAATCTGCCTACAATGTGGGAGATCTGGATTTGATCCCTGGGTTGGGAAGATCCCCTGGAGAAGGGAAAGGCTCCTCAGTCCAGTATTCCGGCAAAAAGAAAAGCAAAAAAGGAAGTACATGCAGGAAGTGGAGAAGCCAGGGCTTTAGACTCCCGGTTTCAGCTGTTATTTGTGACTCTGCAACTGAAACCCAAATATACCAAAGTACAAAACTGAGTCACATCAGCTTCATTGCAGGGCCTACATGCACACATTCAAATTGCCTTCCATTTCAAAGTAAGAATTCCCAAGACAGCAATTGAAAAGGAAACTTATTTATTCCTGTACTTTCAAAATAACTTTCTTTTTGTAAGATTATTTTCACATTCTAAATAGAACCTTAAAATTCACAGCGTATATGTCATTTTTTTTTAATTTAAGAAAGCATAATGCATTTTAAGTATATTCCATTATAAATGACGTATAATAGACATGATGTTCTACACATAGGATGTGAAATGAATTACAGATTAAATATGTTGATAAATGTTCTTAGTGAGCAGTCTGAAGCTAACTTATGTTTCAGTCATTTATACCCTTATAATTTGGTTCTTAAGTTCAATATGTTTAAACATTCAAACAAAGCAAAATTTCAAGGATCTCTACTGAATGCCCTGCTGTGTCACACCAGGAGTGACACAAAGAGTTATGAAGAAGACAGAATTTAACTTTTGCTATAATATTTCCCTTTGCAAAGAACACATTTTGGGTGGGTAATTTTCCATCATGAATATGTATTTTTGATGCACAAATACTTGGAAAGCTCTTTTTTTTTTTTTTTTTTTTTTTTACAGCTGTCTTCACGTCTTTTAAACAAGGCAAACTTTGGATGCATAATTTAGGGCACTTGTGCATGAAGAGATAATATTTGGTGTATTATAATCAAGCAGAGGCCATGGACAAATAGTGGCGATATGTACCTTCTCCATCTTCCCTTAAATTTGTGTAGACCCTTTGGGACCAAAATAAACAGACATTCTGAGAAGGGTTAAATCCAGTTTAGAATACCTAACTGTTAATGCTTAGCTAATTTGACTCCCTTTAGGGTGGTCAATTTAAATGGAAGAAAGCCAAACCACATAGATTAAATGAACTTGTTTCATGTTTATAAAGTACAAAATTTATGATTTTTACTTTTTTAATTCTAATTTCTTATTTAATTCTGTGTTGTTCAATTCTTTCATATTTATACATTTACAGTCTCACAGACACCATTGCTTTAATGGCAGGATTTAGAGGTTTGAACATTCTATTACCTTAGCAATACTGTTAAAATTTTGTGATGTTCAGTCATTTGGATTTCTTTTGATGCTAAGTTGTCTTTAAGTGAGCTTTTATTTTTTTAAAGGACTGGTGATATATCTGAACTATGCCTATCTCTCCATTAGTATACAATGCCTCTTATATGATGACTAGCACCTTAGAACTTATTAGCCATTTTCCTATGCAGCATTAAGCATTAACATGTTACATACTGAATAATTCTTTTTTTCTCACAAAAATATACCTTATTACTATAGAAGCATTCTGAGGAATTAACAAAAGATATATGGCCTGATTTTTAGCTTGTATTACATTTTCAGGATACCACTGCTGCAATATTTTATAGTGCAACATATAATTCAGGGGTTCATATTAATCAGGCAAGAGGAAATGACAAAATTTTACATATAGCAACTGTGACTTCTGGAGTCTTCCCAAGGAATTTTATGTAAAGAAGCCAAAGTATCCCTGAAAGAATGTGAGGAACTAATTTTCCATGATCATTGATACTGACACTAGCTCCATAGGATCATTAAAGACTCTTATTGTTGAAGTTAGAATAGCTATGGTCTGTTTTTTAGTCTGGCTGGCTTTCTTTAAGTCACATTTATTCTTCCTCACAGTCTGGCATTCTTGATTTTTCATGTTTCTCAGATTTTTATTTTGAATAGGTTCATAATAATAATGGCCTCTTCTAATGCAGAAGCAAGTTACCATGTGTAGACACCTACTCCACTTTAGTAGAAGAGTTTATGTTTATAGCACACAATCGGAGTGCACCCAAGGAAAAAGGACAGGAGGGCTCTAGAGAAAAGACAAGTGAGAGTCTTCCTTGTATGTTTCCGTAAGAGCTATTCAATCATAACCTCCCAAATTAAAATTGGCATCTTCCTTTCTTTCCAGAGACAAAAGAAGTATCTCTGAGCTCATCTACCAAGGTTACTAACCATGTTGCTTTTATTTTCAAATGTCCTCTCTATACTAACTTTTCTTCTTCCCTTATAGTTTGAACTTCCTCCATTTTAACACATTTTCCATCAATATTCCAATTCCTACAACTGTCATTCAATCTCTCCTTTGGATAGATATCAACCTTTTGAAACAGTAGTTTAACCCTTTGTTTTCCATTTTAAACTTCAGTCATTCCTCAACACACAGAATCTGCATTTTGCCTGCACTAGTGTAAGGCAATCATTCTTGAAAAGTTTACCAGTGATCTCCACATATTCAAATTTTATAACTACTTCAAAAATTTTAAACTGTTTAACCTCTGAAGCATTAGACTTCGTTAGACTTCATTGACTCCTATTCCTTAAAACTTCATTAGACTTCATTAGAAGACGAAGACTTCTAAGACTAAGACTAAGACTAAGACGACTAAGACCAACACTAAGACTTCATCAGACTTCATTGACTCCTATTCCTTAAAACTATTCCTAAAACAAATGCCTTCTGAACCTTCTCACTGCATTCTCCTCAGTGTTAGAACTGGCTGAGATTCTACCGATGATTTTCTACTTGGAATGATGTTTCCTCTGTGCTGAACACCTCTTCAACATCTGAGAATCAAATCAAACCGAATCTTTATATAAATCCTTCTCTTCCTCACTCTATGTTTTGATTAAATATCGCACTTGTCTATACTATTGTATCAATATATTACAACATAACTGCGTACCTACTTCTTTTACAGAGTATGTGTATTTCTGTTTTACAGGAACTAAAGTCAGTAAATATTAGTAAATATTAATGGATAATTTATAGTAAATATTAATGGATAATTAATTAATTAATGCCAAGTCCTGGGCATGGCTGGTAAGCTAAAAAGTTTACTCTCCCTTTAATGTCATTTTCCACTGAGATATTCATATTCTTAGTTTTTCTTATTTTAAACGCTAATAAAAGAAATTCAACTTAAATTCTTTTTTAGTTAAAAGAGACAGAGATTAACATAAATAAGAGTTTCAACTTATTGAATTCTTAATTTCACAACAACTCTGACAATAATACCAATGATATCCCTATTTTTATCTTTAAAAAGGACCAGAAAAGTCATGGGCCTGAGGCAAATGAGTGGTGTAAGAGTTCAGCTGCTACTGCTAAGTGGCTTCAGTCATGTCCGACTCTTAGCGACCCCATAGCCGGCAGCCCACCAGGCTCCCCTGTACCTGGGATTCTCCAGGCAAGAATAGTGGAGCGGGTTGCCATTTCCTTCTCCAATGCCTGAAAGTGAAAAGTGAAAGTGAAGTCACTCAGTTGTGTCTGACTCTTAGCGACCCCGTGGACTGCAGCCCACCAGGCTCCTCCATCCATGGGATTTTCCAGGCAAAGTGGGGTGCTATTGCCTTCTCCGAAGAGTTCAGAGAAGAACACAAATCTCTCCAAAACTGTGTACTAAAGTTACAATGGCGGAAAGACATAAAAACAAACAAACAAAAACAGTGCTGTGAAGAGTGAACATTTAAGCTGATTTCTGAAGGATTTTTATCTTCTCAGATAGGGAGAAGAACATTTAGAAAGAAAGTAGTATCACTACAATGTCTTAAGCCAAAACAGTATTTTTGATAGGGTTAATAAAAGTAGTGAATTATCTCATAAAGTGAGATAATGACAAAGAAATAGACAGATATAAGCCATTTAGGGCCTTAAGAGTCAGGGTAAAAATTCGCTTCTGAGAGTCTGCCTGCAGTGCAGGAGACCCAGGTTCGATCCCTGGGTTGGGAAGATCCCCTGGGGAAGGAAATGGCAACCCACTCCAGTACACTTGCCTGGAAAATCCCATGGACTGAGGAGCCTGGTGGGTTACAGTCCACGGGGTTGCAAAGAGTCGGACATGACTGATCGACTTCACTTCACTTCACATTGTAATAGGAATTCATTATAATGGAGTGGTGGCATGGAATGATGATATGATATTTCATTTTGAAAAAAGTCACTGTAATTGATGCATAAAAATTAGAATATAAAAAAGATAGCAAAATTGGGGAAAGTTACAAAAGAATGATACTGAAGAGAGTCTCATTTAGTTGCCTTTGATGCACAGAGGTAGGGAAAAACTTATTATATAAATCTATTTTTAAATTCTGAAGTCAGAGAAAGACAAATATAAGATATCACTTATATGTAGAAACTTAAAAAGGTACAAATGAACTTATTTATGAAACAAAAATAGAGTCACATATGTAGAAAACAAATGTATAGTTACCAAGGGGGAAAGGAAGAGGAGGAATAAATTAGAAGATTGGGATTGACATATACACACTACTATAAATATATTCCCAGGTGGCCCAGTGAGTGGTAAAGAATTCACCTGCCAATGCAGGAGACTCAAGAGATGTGAGTTCAATCCCTGGGTCAGGGAAATCACCTGGAGTAGGGAATGATAACTCAGCCCAGGATTCTTGCCTGGAAAATTCCATGAACAGAGGAGCCTGGCAGGCTACAGTCCATGGGGTCACAAAGAGTCAGACATGACTGAGCGGCTGAACACACACACACATCTGTAAAATAGATAACTAATAAGAACCTGTTACAAAGCATAGGGAAATCTACTCAATAATGTATAATGATCTATATGAGAAAAGAACCTTAAAAAGAGTGGATATTTGTATAACTGATTCACTTTGTTGTATAGCAGAAACTAATATCACATTGTAAATCAACTATACTCCAATAAAAATCCATTAAAATTTTCTGAACCAGGAGCATGTATTACTATTAGCAAAATAAAGAGAGGATTGAAGTAGGAAAAGCTGTTTCAAAGCCACCTGATTATACAGACATTTTCCCTTAAATTTTAACATGGACCTGAGCTATTTGAGGAGTAAACAGAGACTCACAGAGTGTCTTATGAAAGTCATCTACTGTATGGTTCTGAGAGATAGAGACTTAAGTTTTGACCCTACCATTATTGAATTCTATAATACACATAAATGTATCTGGATTATGTCCAACTTTAAATCACCTAGTTTATTTTATGATCAGTTCCTTGTATATAACTTGTAAAGATGATGAGGCAAGGGAAGGGAAAATGCAGAGCTTGTATTCCATGGGTGTAATGTTGGGTTGTGAAAGATGAGTAAGTTCAAGAAATCTACTGTGCAACATAGTGTCTATAGTTAACAATTCAGTACTATAGACATAAATGTTTGTTAAGAGGCTAGATCTCACATTAAGTGCTCGTACCAAAAAATAAACATATAAAACAAACAAAAAGAACCAAAAAGGCAGAAGAAAACTTTTGAAATTGGTAAATATTTTTCTTACCTTGACTGTTGTAATGGTTTAATAGGTGTTGTATGCATATTCTAAACTCATCACACTGTACACATTTAATGTACCAAGTTTTTGGGGGGGTTAATATCAATTATAGCACAAAAATATGGGAAGATTATTGAAGACCAGTGATTTTTAAGTTGTTCCTGTTAGCCCTGACTGATCCTGAAGGAATGGAGGGGTCTTTTAAATGGGTAAAGTTTAACTGTACAGGTAAGGACCTCCCCATGGCTCCCTCCTCAATTAACTGGCTTTGTATTTTTGGTTTTATATGTTAGATTTGTACTGTTTCACTTGAATAAAGCTAAAGCATATTGAAAATCATTGTTAAATTACCTCTGAGGCTTCTTTCAGATACAGTCTCATATGATCTACCACTGACTTTCTTTTCTCCTTTGATAGATATTATTCATAGGTGTTCTCATGCATGCTATTGCTATATAGATAAGTATAATTTTTATTTATTTCTAATACAGCCTTGACCCATGGTCATGGATGATTTCCAACTATATGTTTGTCTGAAACTCTCAGAAAGATGCCAAACTTAAGAAACTAAAAATGAAATACCAATTCCTCTTCATTTATGTCTTATCACTCAAGTCAGAAAACCAGAAAAGTCATTGATTCCTCATTTTTCACATTCCATTATATGTTCTTGAGTCCTATATCTTACCTCTTAAATATCTACCAAATCTACTCCATCCACTTTGGCTACTGCACAAAACTTAATCACTATGTACCAATCACTCATTTTGGTGCCATAATGTTAAACTGGTAAGTAGAACAAGTTCATTTATGATATCAAAATGAAACTTCATTTTTGTCTCCCTTTCAAAAACACTATTAAGGAAGGTTTTATTTTCCTGCGAAAATAAACCATGAAAGAAAACTCTGACAAGCTCATGAATTCTCTGCCCTTAAAAGATAACTATTTGATCACCTTAAGTCAGCCTCCTTTTCATATTAGAACATGCATATCCAACTAAGATGAACCTGACTCAGCAATAGATCTTCCAACTACCTGCTCAGGTCAGCCTCAGGTTGGAGGGCTGGTGGTACTTTGGATCTGGAAGGTGTAGAAGGTGACCACCTTTACTGAAGCACCTTTGGGAGTGATTCAGATGTTCACAGCTGGGACCCTCCTACCTCCAGCTCCCCTCTCTAGGTCTGAAGTGATGCAGGTTTTACCACATCATCCCTTATTCCATGAGAATAGATGCCCACAGGTTCAGTTTAGTCCTATTCAGACACTCAGTCGTGTCTGACTCTGTGTGACCCCAATGAAGCACACCCAGGCTTCTCTGTCCATCACCAACTCCTGGAGCTTGCCCAAACTCATGTCCATTGAGTCAGTGATGCCATCCAACTATTTCATCCTCTGTCGTCTCCTTCTCCTCCTTCCTTCAGTCTTTCCCAGCATCAGGGTCTTTTCCAATGAGTCAGTTCTTCACATCAGGTGGCCAAAGTATTGCAGTTTCAGCTTTTGCAGCTATTGCAGCCCTTCCAATGAATAGTCATGACTGATTTCCTTTAGGATTGACTGGTTGGATCTCCTTGCAGTCCAAGGGACTCTTCTCCAACACCACAGTTCAAAAGCATCAATTCTTTGGCACTCAGCTTTCTTTATAGTCCAACTCTCACATTCATGCATGACTACTGGAAAAAATCATAGCTTTGACTATATGGACCTTTGTTGGCAAAGTAATGTTTCTGCTTTTTAATATGCTATCTAGGTTGGTCATAACTTTTCTTCCAAGGAGAAAGCATCTTTTAATTTCATGGCTGCAATCACCATCTGCAGTGATTTTGGAGCCCAAACAAAGAAAGTCTGTCATTGTTTCCATTGTGTCCCCATCTAAATGCCATGAAGCGATGGGACCGGATGCCATGATCTTAGTTCTCTGAATGTTGAGTTTTAAACCAACTTTTTCACTCTCCTCTTTCACTTTCATCAAGAGGCTTTTTAGTTCTTCTTCACTTTCTGCCATAAGAGTGGTGTCATCTGCATATCTGAGGTGATTGATATTTCTCCCAGCAATCTTGATTCCAGCTTGTGCTTCCTCCAGCCCCGTGTTTCTCATGATGTACTCTGCATAGATGTTAAATAAGTAGGGTGACAACATACAGCCCTGACGTACTCCTTTCCTGATTTGGAACCAGTCTGTCGTTTCATGTCCAGTTCTAACTGTTGCTTCTTGACCTGCACACAGATTTCTCAAGAGGCAAGTCAAGTGGTCTGGTATTCCCATCTCTTTCAGAATTTTCCACAGTTTGTTGTGATCATAATTTCTTCATGAACCCTTCTCCTCTCTTTTTGTATTCAGCCAATAAACAGTTTGAAACTGAAAGGTGTTTCAAAGAATTATCAGTGCTCAAGAATTCCCTTTAAAAATCTACATGTTGTGATTTGGTGTCTGAGTGAGCAATTTTGCATTTTTCAGTTTTTGTTATGTACTTCAAGTTTCAGTTTTAGTATGAGTTAATTTATTCCTTAGCACAATTCTATAAGAGAAATCTAATCACATGTTCACATGTGGAAACTGAGGTTAAGAGGTGTTAAATACATTTTTGTAAGATTTAGACTATGTAATGACTAAGTCAGAAATCCATTCCAGGCACTGGACTCGGGGTCCATGACCCTAAGCACTGAACCACACAAAATATTCATGACATTCCTTTTATGATCTGGCCTCTATCTATTTTTAAAGCCACTTTCACATTTCCAGTGCATTCCAACAACATTGACCTTCTAAGAATTCTTTTTCATTTCTCAACCTTTCACCATCTGCCTTTCACATAGACCATTTCTCTTCGAGAAATGGCATTCCCTCTTTCCTTGATAGTGATTACATACTGCACTCTTATTCAAGACAGCTGCTTTCTTGAGCTCAAAAGATGAGTTACATGCTTCTTTCAACATAACTGCAAGTAACAATATTATAGTACCATTTTCTATACTTTAATAATCTGTTTACATTTCTGTTTCTCCCGCTAAAAGTCTAAGCCCGAAGCAGATAGAAACCATAATTCATCAAGCCCTATATGAAATGTTTGTTGAATGAGCAATGACAGACTCAATGTAAGCCATCATTATGACTATGACTACATGCATGCTCAGTCATGTCCAGTTCGTTGTGACCCCATGGACTGTAGCCCACCAGGCTCCATCTGTCCATGGAATTTTACCAGCAAGAATACTGGAGTGTGTTGCCTTTTCCTACTCCAAGGGATCTTTCCAACCTAGGGATTGAACCTGAGTCTCTTGACTTTCGGGCATTGGCAGGCAGATTCTTTACCACTGTGCTACCTGGGAAGCTCCAAGCCACCACAAGTGAAATGAAATTCTTGCTAAGAACTCTGAGAGAAGAGCATATCCTTGGAAATGATCTATCACAACAAACTCACTTAAGAGTGAGAAAAATTTAGGGCCAGAAAGGAAAAGTTACCCATTGGAGGCACCCAATACAGCATTTTTAATTTGGAACTCTCTGTTCCATATAATGGGAACTTTTGCTTTCCTTGCTTGCACAAAACTTTCAACAAGGTCATATGGCACAAAGCCAGCATGCAGAACCCTCACCCTCATCTTTTTAAGACCTAGCAGATGTGCCCAGGCTGTGCCAGGACCACCTGGGAGTCATTCTGAAGTGGCAAAGCTATATCATTTATGTAAAGGTTATAACTACAATCCACAGCAGGTGCTCAGTGTACTGCATTTAGGGTCATTACAAAAGCACTTTGCTAGGTTCTCGTATGCAATGAAACTTGGATCTTTATTTCATGCTCATATCAATGTAACAGTGTTAACCAGAATTGCTCCCTCTCTTTGTTTTTTATCAACTATTTGGCAAAGGCCTTTTGTTATCTACAACTTTCATTTTAAGTCCTTTCCAGGGATAAACTATAAATTATGAATGAGTAAATGAAACGCATGCTGGTAGTAAATGCATGCTACCAGTTAAGAAGAATGAATTAAAAACAAAAATTTTTATAGTGTCTCACTTTGATAGTGAGACACTGCTCACCATCATTTTCAGTGAAAGTTGGTGCTAAATTAAATAATCTGGTTCTGAGGTTTTTCTAATGAAGATTTATGACAGGGAGCCCATCCTGGAGTTCTGTGATGACCTAGAGGGCTAGGATGAGGGAGAAAAAGGCAGGCTCAAGAGGGAGGAAATATATGCATAATTATCACTGATTCACACTGTTGTACATTAGAAACCAACACAACATTGTAAAGCAATTTTCCTCCAACTAAAAAAAAAATTTTAAGGTGACTATTAGATTCATATCAAGTACTTTCTGTTTTCTTTTTAATAATGCTGTCTCTCTGTAGTAAAATACATTTATTTTTTAAAAAGCTAGGTCAGTCTTAGTGTTAAATTTTGCTTGCTTTTCAAATTTTGATTGTGACTTTCTATATATATACGTGCATGTGTGAGAGTGGTGATGTTCTTTTTTCATTTTAATTCAGTAAAAACAAATAAATGGTCAAAATTGAAGAAATATTTATGAAAAAGCTTTAACCTGAACAGGTTAGAAGTAATTATCATAAAATTTCAAATACAAGTAGGCTGAGCTGAAAAGCACAGCACATGTGTTTTAAAAGTAATTATATGGTTTATGTATTGATATTTTGAAAAGTAAACTTTCTATCCCCTCTAGGAAAAGGCAAATGTGGATGTGTATCTGAATGATGTAATATTACTTCCTGTCTTTGGGAGACCTTTGCTCTTGTTAGTGCTGCTATCCCATTCTACTACACCCCTGTAATCTTTAAAGAATGTTTTTGGTCATGGGCCTTCACCTTCCACTTATTTCATCCAGATACAGTTTCCATAGGATTTACTGGTTTAAACAGAAGAAAAGAGTAGACCATCTGAACAGAATAAAATGTCACCATTAAATTGGTTTTTGTAGCTTAAGGTACAGGGTAATGATATTTTTCCAGCAGCTGCTTTCAGTTGGATTTAAAGTTTAGAAAAAGCTTTGTATCTGATACAAAAATAATAAAGTACAGGTTACCTTACTTCCTTCTTTTGTGTCCCCAAACATAAGGAAGGTTTTTGTGCTTTTACATGGTAACTGGTGATTATTTGGAAAGTTTTTTGTTGTTGTTCATCTAAATGATTGCCCACATGTGCTAAATGGGGTATGTGTGAGCAGTGCTTTTAAAAGATGCAAAAGCATTCTTCTAATAAATATGGCTGTAACTTGGTTCAATTTGTATGACTTCCAACATTGCTTTTATATGGTAGTTTAACTACTTATGTAAAATGAGATGTCTTAGTGATAAATCTGTTGTTATTACCAAGAGGCAAGTTCTTCATATAATCACAGTAACTAATTTTATTTCCCAACCATGCTGATTTGTGTTCTATTCATGAAGAATATAGACTAAAGAAAAATATGAACTTAAAAGTAATTGGAAATTACAGTCATCTGTGCTATTAATCTTTTCAAAAAATTGTTAATGAAACAAAAACATTTAATAGTTCAAACAAAAATTAAAGCATAAAATCTTTGAGTATGTTTTAGACTAGCGCAATGACCAAATATTCACCAATTACTAAATTTACTGCTAGATAATCTAATAAAGAATGGGAAGAAGAGAAAAAAAAATCATTCAGAGATTCTTTAAGTGCTTCAGATTCCTGTATGGTTATAATTCATAAAGAGCTCATAAATCCCCTATTGTTTCTGTTATCAGAAGTTTCAAGGTCAAAATTAACTAAGGAGAAGTGTTTTTCTTATAAACAAAGTCCTTAATAATCCTCATTCTTATTTTTCTTTAAATTGCTAAACTTGTGTTCCTAATGAAAACTACATTTTATTCTATATTATAACTAGGCTATGTGATAAAGTATTTGAGGAGAAATAAATGATCTTGTAGTCAATAGAAGATAGTAAGAATTATGAAATATTGCTAGAAAATAAAACAATAATAAAAAATTAAAGAAAATACTACAGAAGGTGAGATCATGGAAGAATACATACTAGGCCTCGGTGGGTGGTCCTCACTTTGCCCTGAGACAGTGAGTTAACTTAAGGAAAAGGTATAATGAATTTAGAAATGAGACTGTCAGTTACTGCTAAAAACCTGAGGCTTACATACAGCTAAGAGTTAACAGTTACTTATGTACAGTACAGAGCCAAGTTTATACACAAATCCTGGAACTCCTCTTCAAATTATCTTTTAATTTTTTGATGCTTCTTAGCAATATTCCTTAGAAGAAACTCTACAAAGAGTGCTATAGGGATAAAAGTAGGCCTGTTCCAATCTTGCCCCCTTTCACCCATTTGGCTGCCTGAGTGAGATTTGAATTATTTCTACTTCAAGACTGTACTTGATATCTTTTTTAAAAATAATTGGATTTCATATATAAAATTATTTGGGTCAGTGGGAAAAATAGATTATGATTCTCTACTGGCTAGCAAACAGTAAAGATAGGAACACTTAAAGCAGACAGAGGAAGAAAAAAAAAAAAGAGAGAGAGAGAAATCTCTTGTTTACCAGGCCTTTCAACAAGTAAGTAGAGATACTAAAATGGGGAATTATGATATGTTAGTCATGTCTTCCAGCAAAAACTCTGAAGTTCAAAACCAGCAATACACACACACACACACAAAGCTTCCTTAAGCTCAACAGACACTGGGATGAAACCATTTTCCCTATTTTTTGTGATGTTTCTTTTCTGTCCCGAGCCATAAAATGTTAACACTTGTGAGTGGCCTTGCAAGCAAATGATATTAAACTATATGGGTGCGTGTTTTTTTTCCCAGAAGTATTTCTTTTTAGCGATCAGGGTGACTTCTTGACACAATATCATTTTAAACCAATAATATTTTTCTGACTCAACATATTTATATCTCCTTTATTAAACAGATATATAAAGTTTTAAACGAGAGCAAGGAAGCCCCCAAAGGAGGATCTTTAGGTGTCTTTTTCTGTATGAGATTTTTAATAAAATGTTGGAATAGTTGGTCTATATCTCATTTTTCCATGACACAAAGGAATAAATAGATGTAGAAAGAATCAAAAGACCTTGACATCTATGGTAATGTTAAAAAAGCAAAGCTTAGATTTGTAGGACAATAATTCCAGTCTTTTGAGGGATAAAAATAGATTGTGTTAGCAACCTACCCCAAAGGCTTTATATCCTCATGAGAGAGAGAGAGAGAATGAAAGTGTTATGAAACCTAGACCTGGAATTGCTAGAGTGCAACAAAATCCCCAATTCCCGCAGCCAAAAAGAGAGTCTGAACCATCCATATTTCTGAGCATTTTTTTTTTCCACCCTGGTTTCTAGGGAAACATGCTTTTATACCTACAGCTGACTTGGGAAATCCTGTTTTTAGATCTCTGGTTCCAATAAAAATATGCTGCTTCTAATTGTGAACAACACATTAGGAATACTGGTCCTTCAAATCATCTGACTCACAAATTTTTGTTCCCTCAGTAGCTTAGGTTAATGCCCAGGATCATTATTAATTGCACTGACTTGACACTGATCGCTAACTAAATTTAATAGAGTTTTAAGAGGCTAACTCAATGAACAGTAGTAGATGGCTCTAGGGATTACTTCACTTCAAATTGAGTGCCCAATCTATAAAAAAATATTAATATTTATGCCTGTACTAGAAAAAAAAGGCATATGTGAATATATATGTGTGCTTATATATCCATGGAAGTAAAATCAAGAGAAATGGAACATATTTCAAAATTGAAGAAACAGTAGCTGAGAGTCAAAAAGTCAGTTACAAAGAAAAACACAAGTTTTACTGTCCTATTACCCTATACAAACATGTTTCAGAAACAGGCAGAAATTTGAGGAAGACTTTGGACTTAGATGCGATTTGAATCTGGGATAAGGAGGAGTTAAAGTAAACATCTAGACACTAAAGGCGAGGAAATCTTAGGAAACATCTTAATTATTTGAGAAATAGGTTCAAACTCATTGCATTTTTACTGGTCATTAACCACTGGTGTTTGTTCGTTTAACCTATATTTTGCTTGTCTTTTATCCCATCAAATTCTCATCTTTTTCAGATAAAACTACCCCATCCCTCTATTTTTACCAGATAAGACATTCAATGTTTGTCAAACAAAATAACTTTAAATTCTTTAGAGCTAAACAAAAATATTTCAAAAATAAATCCACGTGCCAAAACAGATCACATAATATAGTAAGGGGTAAACCAGTATTCTGCTCTTAAACTTTTACCACAATGTACTTCACCATATTATTTCAGGGGAATATCAGCGTACTAAACCAAGGCTACAGATAAAGTCATATCAGTAGGTTTTAAGACTGGAAAAGGAAAATCTCAAGCACAGTAAAACATGGATATTCACAAAGTAAAGTAGTACTCCAACCCTAAATGGCAGATAATATAATTAGCAACAGCTTTTAAAATTGCTGTAGGTTCAGAGTGACGCACATATCCTCAGTAACATATCCAATGACGGTGAGAGTGGCAGTAAGAAGGATATTGTATACTGTATATCAGTGCTACAAAACTGGCCTTTGGAGTTAGACAGGTCTGGGTTTGAATCTCAGCTCTATCACTAACTCTAGACATGAACCTAAATAATGTACTTAGTCTCTTTGAATCATCAGGTATGTTTTCTTCATGAAGATACTGCTTGAGTTTAAAACAAAAACAACAACAACAAAAAAGAAACTATGCAGACACACACAATGATTACATTAACAAACTATATACAGAGTTAAACAGAGCACCCAATACTTTCTTATTACATTTGTTTCCTCCCTCTCACTCCCTTTGAAAGTTTCAATATTTCTATGTGTAAGCACTTTATTTTCCATAATTTTAACTTACAAAGGAATAAGATTATAGGAACAAAAGAAATGGAAAACATTAAAATGCCATCCATGAATAAATCTTAGTATTATATATTTGTCAAATGTAATATACGTTGTGATTACCATGAAAATGGATGGATAAAAATATCCAATCATTCAGTCAGTGAAGACACTAAGGAAAGCATTTAAATTAATAAATGTGAGCCCTAATACTATGAAAATTATCTTAAAACACTGGTTCTAAGAGGAAATTTTAACATCAAAAAAAGTTAGAAAAATATAATTAAAAACACTACACTAAGGCAAGAATGAATCATACTTCTGTTTTCCATACCTATATTGAAGGAAGAATCCAGATGCCTGAGACTCACAGTTCCTGATCTTATTGAAGACCTGGTACAGTTAAGTTCAGTTCAGTCACTCAGTCGTGTCCGAATCTTTGCAACCCCAAGAACTGCAGCACACCAGGCCTCCCTGTCCATCACCAATTCCGGGAGTTCACTCAAACTCACGTCATCGAGTCGGTGATGCCCTCCAGCCATCTCATTCTCTGTCATCCCCTTCTCCTCCTGCCCCCAATCCCTCCCAGCATCAGAGTCTTTTCCAAGGAGTCAACTCTTTGCATGAGGTGGCCAAAGTACTGGAATTTCAACTTTAGCATCATTCCTTCCAAAGAACACCCAGGACTAATCTCCTTTAGAATGGACTGGTTGGATCTCCTTGCAGTCCAAGGGACTTTCAAGAGTCTTCTCCAACACCACAGCTCAAAAGCATCAATTCTTCAGTGCTCAGCTTTCCTCACAGTCCAACTCTCACATCCATACATGACCACTGAAAAAACCATAGCCTTGACTAAACGGACCTTTGTCGGCAAAGTAATGTCTCTGCTTTTGAATATGCTATATAGGTTGGTCATAACTTTTCTTCCAAGGAGTAAACATCTTTTAATTTCATGGCTGCAATCACCATCTGCTGTGATTTTGGAGCCACCGAAAAAAATAAAGTCTGACACTGTTTGCACTGTTTCCCCATCTATTTCCCATGAAGTGATGGGATCAGATGCCATGATCTTCGTTTTCTGAAAGTGGAGCTTTAAGCCAACTTTTTCACTCTCCTCTTTCACTTTCATCAAGAGGCTTTTTAGTTCCTCTTCACTTTCTGCCAAAAGGGTGGTGTCAGCTGCATATCTGAGGTTATTGATATTTCTCCCGGCAATCTGGATTCCAGCTTGTGCTTCTTCCAGCCCAGCGTTTCTCATGATGTACTCAGTATGTAAGTTAAATAAGCAGGGTGACAATATACAGCCTTGACGTACTCCTTTTCCTATTTGGAACCACTCTGTTGTTCCGTGTCCAGTTCTAACTGTTGCTTCCTGACCTGCATACAGATTTCTCAAGAGGCAGGTACAGTTCAACACCTGACAAAACTGTGTATGTTACATCGTTGCAACAATGGCACTCAGTCTCATTTGTTAGCAAGTGGAAAAGTCTTAACTCTCTTTCTTTACCTCTTGGCCTTGGAAAAAAGTTTCTTTCAGATTTCTCTGACTCTAATATTAAAAATGATATAATTAGAAAAAAACAAATGAGCTAAACCTGAACTTTCCTTGCTAACAGAAACAGCCTTCCCATATTTTAAATGAAAAAAATAGATGAAAGATAGAAATTGTGCATATGCCAAAAATAGCACCATGCAGAAACTGCATTAAGGGCCTTTCTGTATGATGAAGGCAATCATTGAGACAAGTGAACCTAAAGCTGTTTCAGTCACTCAGTTGTGTCCTATTCTCTGTGACCCCATGGACTGCAGCACACCAGACTTCCCTGTCGATCACCAACTCCTGGAGCCTATACAAATTCACGTCCATCGCATCAGTGATGCCATCCAAACATCTCATCCTCTGTCATCCCTTTCTCCTCCCACCTTCAATCTTCCTGAGCCTCAGGGTCTTTTCTAACGAGTCGGTTCTTTGAATCAGGTGACCAAAGTCTTGGAGTTTCAGCTTCAGCATCAGTCCTTCCAGTGAATATTCATGACTTATTTCGTTTAGGATTGACTGGTTAGATCTCCTTGCAGCCCAAGGGACTCTCAAGAGTCTTCTCCAATACCACAGTTCAAAAGCATCAATTCTTCGGTGTGCAGCTTTCTTTATAGTCCAACTCACACATCCATACATGACTACTGGAAAAACCATAGCTTTGACTAGATGAACCTTTGTTAGTAAAGCAATATCTCTGCTTTTTAATATGCTATGTTGGTCATAGCTTTTCTTCCAAGGATCAAGCATCTTTTAAATTCATGGGTGCAGTCACAATCTGCAGTGATTTTGGAGCCAAATAAATAAATAAAGTCTCTCACTGTTTCCATTGTCTCCCCATCTATTTGCCATGAAGAGATGGGACTAGATGCCATGATTTTGTTTTCTGAATGTTGATCTTAGGTTTCTGACAAAACGTGGTCCACTGAAGAAGGGAATGGTAAACCACTTCAGTTTTCGAGCCTTGAGAACCTCATGAACAGTATGAAAAGGGAAAAAGATATGACACTGAAAGATGAACTCTCCAGGTCAGTAGGCGGCCAATATGCTCCTGGAGAAGAGTGGAGATTTAACTCCAGAAAGAATGAAGAGACGGAGCCAAAGCAAAAAACACAGAAAACAAACACCGAGTTGTTTTCTGCGTTTGTGACGGGTGAGGGAAGCAAGGTCTGATGCTGTAAAGAGCAATACTGCATAGGAACCTGAAATGTTAGGTCCATGAATCAAGGCAAATTGGAAGTGGTCAAACAGGAGATGGCATTTTAGGAATCTGAACTAAAATGGACCGGAATGCATGAATTTAACTCAGATGACCATTATATCTACTACTGTGGGCAAGAATCCCTGAGAAGAAATGGATTAGCCATCTTGGTCAACAGAAGAGTTCAAAATGCAGTACTTGGATGCAATCTCAAAAATGACAGGACGGTCTCTGTTCATTTCCAAGGCAAACCATTCAATATCACCATAATCCAAGTCTATGCCCATACCAGTAATGCTGAAGCTGAAGTTGAATGGTTCTATGAAGACCTACAAGAACTTTTAGAACACACACCCAAAAAAGATGTCCTCTTCATTATAGAGGACTGGAATGCAAAAGTAGGAAGTCAAGAGCTACCTGGAATAACAGGCAAATTTGGCTTTAGAGTACAAAACAAAACAGATCAGAGGTTAGCAGAGTTCTGCCAAGAGAACACACTGGTCATAGCAAACACCCTCTTCCAACAACACAAGAGAAGACTCTACATATGGACATCACCAGATGGTCAATACTAAAATCAGATTGATTATATTCCATGCAGCCAAAGATGGAGAAGCTCTATACAGTCAGTAAAACAAGACTGGGAGATGACTGTGGCTCAGATCATGAAATCCTTATTGCCAAATTCAGACTTAAATTGAAGAAAGTAGGGAAACCACTGGACCATTCATGTATGACCTAAATCAAATCCCTTACCATTATACAGTGGAAGTGACAAATAGATTCAAGGGATTAGATCTGATAGTGCCTGAAGAACTATGGATGGAGGTTCAGGACATTGTACAGGAGGCAGTGATCAAGGCCATCCCCAAGAAAAAGAAATGCAAAAAGGCAAAATGGTTGTCTGACTAGACCTTACAAATAGCTGAGAAAAGAAGAGAAGCTAAGAGCAAAGGAGAAAGGGAAAGATTTACCCATTTGAATGCACAGTTCCAAAGAATAGCAAGGAGAGATAAGAAGCCTTCCTCAGTGATCAGTGCAAAGAAATAGAGGAAAACAATAGAATGGGAAAGACTAGAGATCTCTTCAAGAAAATTAGAGATGCCAAGGATATATTTTATGCAAAGATGAGCACAATAAAGGATAGAAATGATTTCCCAGATTGTGAAAGGACTACCGGAAGCACAGGTGAGAAATTCTGCTTCCTGCTTAGACTGCATAGAATTCTGGGCCTGGTGGGGTGGGTGGGTGGTGTACTTTCCTCCTCTAACAGTTATGCTGACTGCTCTTTTTTTCCAGAGAAGTATTAAAAATCATTTTGAAATGAGTACAACTATTCCTCTTTGTAGCAGCTTTTACATTTGATAGTTTTATCTTTTAGGTAGGTATAATAAGGAATACGACCTTTTTCCTCCTCAGGAGGGTGAGAACTGGTGCCTACAGAACCCAAAGGAGAGAAGAGAGCTGAATTATTATTATTTGGCACTTACATAGTTTCCTCTGAAGGGTGCAAAGCACATCATAAAATACTAATTAATAGCCAATGTTTTTCAGTAAATCCCTAGGTAGGACAAGTACAGGTGATGATCCCTACACCTGCACATTTACCCGGGGGTGAAAAGCCCCATCCATGGCAAAAAATTGACAAAAAAGTACAAAAGACAAGTGGGAATGAATGTTTATACTGGGTCAGAAGAACTGTCCCTCTGTTTAAAGGAATCAGAGAGCATTGGAGAAATGTGAGAAGTTTAAAAAAATAAATAGGGACTGGAAAGAGAGGCAAAATCTTTAACACTACAAGAGAATGAAATAGAGAGGATGAGGAAAAAACAGTGAAACATCTGTGACATCATTTTTCTTTCAGAAGGCCTCAGATGGGCTCAAGGCGCCAGAGTTCTCACCCCCACCCCCAGGAGTGCTGCGTCCCAGGAGTGTTGAGGGGGGCCGGTAGGGGAGTATAGCCCCTTTCACACTCCCTGGTTAAAGTGTATTTTGACAATACACATTCAATTTGAGATTTATTTTGCAATGATGAGTTGTTAGAGAGGCAGAAATTGTTTTTGCAGTTGGTTTGTTTTTTTATATCTGCTTATGTGTTTGTTTGTTCATTTGGTGCAAGGGTATCTGTGCATGTGATGAGTTGTACTGTTTCTTGTCATTGGTTTTAGAGTGATGGTTGGTGTGTTGACTTCTTGTCTTAAGGTTGAAAAACCCATATGAAACAGATGTCATTTTCTTAAATTCCTTCCTTCCTACTTAATGTTTGGAAAAATATCAAGTGAGAAAATGCAGTCACATAGATGTTGAAACAGACTTCATTGGGCTGGGCAGGACACTCTGACATAACTCTTTTACAGATAAAATAAAATCAAGATGAATTTCAAGTACAGTTTTTAAGGAAGAAAATTCACATGACATGAAACCTGGTGGTTTAGTTGGGAAGTAGGAAGGAAAGATCCCTATTTATTTTCTTTTCCTCAGTATTTGATAAGTAATTAGAGTTGAGCAAATATTTTGTTAGCTGATGGGTGATATGCACAGAAATATGGATTTACTTACACAACTCCTGATTACCTGGGCACTCATTCTTGTTCTCACATGAAACACAAGGGTCAAAGTAAAACAGCTCTCCTCCCTATTCCTCCTTAGAGAATAGCCCACCCTTGTAGTTTTCTCTAAAATGTTTCAGCATTAATCTTATTGGCTGCTTTGCTCTCCTGATAAGAATATCTCCAGTCTTAATACAAATCTACATTAAAATTCATTTTGGAAGAGCATGAAAATAAAGTCAACCTCACAGAAAATTTAAGAATCTTTTCAAAAATAAGAAAATAAAAAGAAAACGGTGCTACAAAAATAATGTTTTAAATATGTTGCAGCTACCCAAATGTAGAGCTAACATTTAGAGCTAATAATCAGTAGAGTGATAAACTTTGAAGTTAAGCTTTATTAGTCAGACAGTGCTTAATCAGAATAATTAAATAATTTATTCAACAAATAATATGAATGTCTAATATATGCAAGGCATTGCGGTGCCCAAGTTAAAAGGTAAACATAACAAATATAAAAATTCTTTTATTAATACTGGGTAAACTGATTTTCTATTTGAATATTCATCTGTTAAATTATTACAATCTTGTGTTTCTCGTGTAAACTAACAAATACCCCCAAAAAGTGATACATTAAAAGCAGAAAAAAGCAAAGAAAATAATTTACATTTTTTATAATCCAGACTTTAAACTGCCCCTGAGAATCCAGTGTAAGACATTAACTTGCTTGATGTCCAGATAGTTTAATTTGCACTTAATAGTGTTATCATAAACTTAACTATTTCTTATAACTTAGGGACATGACAATGGCACCCCACTCCAGTACTCTTGCCTGGAAACTCCCATGGACAGAGGAGCCTGGTAGGCTGCAGTCGATGGGGTCGCTAAGAGTCGGACACTACTGAGTGACTTCCCTTTCATTTTTCACTTTCATGCATTGGAGAAGGAAATGGCAACCCACTCCTGTGTTCTTGCCTGGTCCCAGGGACGGGGGAGCCTAGTCGGCTGCCATCTCTGGGGTCGCACAGAGTCAGACATGACTGAAGGGACTTAGCAGGGACATGACTACCATTACTACTTATTCCTAACCAAGTTCTATAGGAAGAAAAACTAGGAACATTTTAGTCAGTTTTCCAGTCTCCAGCCTCTATTACAGCATTTAATATTCAATTCATTTTAAAGAAACTTGTATTATTCCTAGTTGTCCTTCCGCAAGTAAAAAGCATTATAGAACAGTAACTGCAACATGTTTGTAAAAATAAAATAACTAAAAAATATATCCCAAATATGTTTACAATACTGATTCAATAACAGAAATGACAAAAAATGCACTTGAAGTAACAAGGTTCCTCAAGTAATGTTACTAAAAGAATAAATGTATACATTGGAAAGGTCTACAAAGATGGACAGAAATTTACTTCCAGTTATTTGCTCAAAGTCAGAGCTATATCTGCATATATTTTTCCTCACTTTGTGTCAAGAGAATGTTAATATATACAGATATATCTAAGCTATATATAGTGACATGGGAATATGAAAGCTGTTAAAGATAAAACAGCTCATTGCTACATAGAGCCTTAGGATCTTATACCTGTAAGAGCATCCTCTGGGTCATGAATGAACAAATGACAAAAATGCTCAGAGTGAAGTAAACATATGGAGAGTAATTTCTGTGAAAGCTATTGATTAATTCTCAAAACACATGGTCAATATTGGATTTGGTTTGCCTTTGTGGAGCTCCTTCGGACTCTCCCGCCAAGTCTCCCTCTCATTATCACCTTCTTTCTCAGGTAACTGTAAATTCCAAGTGAACTGCTAACCAGTTGATGTTGAGGTAACATCCTTCTAGAGTGGAAGTCATAATGTTACACTGGCTTGTTTTTCCAATGAGATTTCACATTCATAAAATGTACCTTGAAATGCAGTTGTAAAGGAAACCCTACTCTGCCCTCAGTTGCTCACACATCCTAGTATCAGTTCCCTCTGGCACTTGCAGCAAAACTGAGCACTTTTGCAAATCTAAAAATAATCAGTCCATTAGTATCAAGTTGCTTTCCTGAATATAGCAAGGTGCTCTTTGTGCCTCCTTCAGCCCCAGCCACCATCCTAAGATGTATTATGTTCAGAATACAATGAGAACTTCTCTGACTTATTGTTTTCCTTTTAAGACTGAAGCTGTAAAATAAAACTGCATATAAAATTACACACAAAACTTCTTGCAAATTTGTAACATTATTTTACTACATTTATAATGGTTGTGAATGTATATCTTGGCAAAAATAAAACCACAATATAAAACAAACACAATGAATTGGAATACATTCATTAACACAACATTTTCTTTCCAATAACAATTATTGCTATTATACATACTTCTCCTGAGACACTCAAAAGAGAAAACATAAATTTTGCAGACTACAAAGGATTGTGAAAATGGGTGCTATTATTTCAATAGAGTTGGTTATATCTATAAACAAGAAAACTTTCAAGAACAAATTTCAAGCATTGTTTTTAAAGAAAAAATTCCATTTAGCTTTCTCTTGGTTGTTATCTGAAATTGGATAGAAAATATTTCAGGCAGTCATTCTTGAAATAACTGGTTAATTTTCCATGTCTGGAGTTAATACTAAATGAGATTTTAGCAAGAACTATAGGAAAAGTTTATTTATTTTTCATAAATTTATAGGTTTTTAGAAAGTGATATGATACTGCAGTGATTATAAACCTTATAAGTGGTTCATTTTAAAAAAGCATTGTTTTGTCTTTTTCTCAAATATATACTAACAAGCTCCTCAAAATAACTTTCCAATTTTGAATCTTTCTTTGAACACCTGGAAAATAAATTACTACCTATGCAAAGAAATAGAGTCAAATGTTCTCTCAAATATGTTTTTATAGCCACTCACAGAACAATAAAAGCATTCTACTAAGATTCTTTTCCATGCTAAAAAACTGCATTCAGGGGGTCTGCTTTGGGGGATTGTAAAGGGAGAAACCTGGGGTGCTTTCAGGTTAATGGACAGTGATTAAGGTTAATGGCTGAGTGCTTAAGGTTAAGTGCTATATTTACATAGCTGCCAATTCTCTTAAAAAAAAATCTTCATGTCTATCAATCAGTTCCAGCTAATAGCCAATTAAACAGAAAATGAGGCATAGAGAATGAAGGTAAAGACCCTTCAATCTACATTTACAGGGCAGAATTACCAATTCTCTATCAAGAATTTAGTGAACACCTACTTTGTCACAACAGTGTAGCACGTAGAAGCCATGGCCTGTGTCCATGAAGTTAAGCCTCTAGCAGGGAATGGGACTAGATATGGAAATATGAAAATCTCAGTACAAAGAGCTATAAAGTAAATGACACAGGTAATACATGTTATGGCCTTCCCTGGTGGAATAGTGGTACAAAACCCATCTGCCAATGTAGGAGATGCAGGATCAATCCCTGGGTTGGGAAGATCCACAGAAGAAGGAAATGACAACTCACTCCAGTATTCTTGCCTGAAAAATTGCATGGACAGAAGAGCCTGGTGGGCTACAGTCCATGAGACTGCAAAAGAATCAGACATGAATTATCAACTAAACAACAACAACAACAAAGATATATATTACAAAATTCAAAGTAGGAAGGTATACTACCAAGCAGAAGATGAAGAGTGCATGAACAATTTATCACTAATATTAATAAGTAAGAAGTTCAAAAGATAAAAATACTCTTTTTGAAACTGATCAGGACTCTTTGGGGCCCTCCTTAGTACAAATGCCTTTCCTTGTCCACTGTTACTTATTTGTAGGGAAAAGGTTTCCGCCCCCTAGACCATCCCTGAGTTTCACCAAAAGACCAATTCAACCAGTTTCTAAGTAAGAAGTAAGGGAATGAGATGGATGAAACTGGAGCCGATTATACAGAGTGAAGTAAGCCAGAAAGAAAAACACCAATACAGTATACTAACACATATATATGGAATTTAGAAAGATGGCAATGATGACCCTGTATGCAAGACAGCAAAAAAGACACAGATGTGTATAGCAGACTTTTGGACTCAGAGGGAGAGGGAGAGGGTGGGATGATTTGGGAGAATGGCATTGAAACATGTATACTATCATGTAAGAATCGAATCGCCAGTCTATGTCCGACGCAGGACACAGCATGCTTGGGGCTGGTGCACGGGGATGACCCAGAGAGATATTCCAGGGAGGGAGGTGGGGGGGGGGGGGGGGTTCATGTTTGGGAACGCATGTATACCCCTGGTGGATTCATGTCAATGTATGGCAAAACCAATACAGTATTGTAAAGCAAAATATAGTAAAAAAAAAAAAACAACAAAGAGAAGCAATCAAGAAATAGTGCAAAGAAGAAAACAGGATCCTGGTTCCTCCTCAAGGAATATACATAACAATGAGTTTTACTGAGGAAGTAAGGCCCCCACCTCTTCAAACTACACAAGAGACAACTCTACATATGGACATCACCAGATGGTCAATATCGAAATCAGATTGGTTATATTCTTTGCAGCCAAAGATAGAGAAGATCTATACAGGCAGCAAAAATAAGACTGAGGGCTGACAGTGGCTCAGATCATGAACTCCTCATTGCAAAATTCAGACTTAACCTGAAGAAAGTAAGGAAAAACACTAGGCCATTCAATATGATCTAAATCAAATCCCTTATGATTATACAGTGCAAGTGACAAGAAGAGGTGGCAAGATACACAGAAATATACAAAAAAAGATTAATAACCCAGATAACCATGATGGTATGATCACTTCCCTGGAGTGCAAATTCAAGTGGTACTTAGGAACCATCAGTAAAAACAAAGCTAGTGGAGGTGATGGAATTTCAGCTGAACTATTTCAAATCCTAAAAGATGATGCTGTTAAAGTGCTGCTCTACATGTGCTAGCAAAATTGGAAAACTCAGCCATGGCCATAGAACTGGAAAAGGTCAATTTTCATTTCAATCCCAAAGACTAGCAATGCCTAAGAATGCTCCAGCTATTGCACAATTGTACTCATTTCACATGGTAGCAAGGTAATGGTCATAATTCTTCAAGCTATACTTAAATAGTGTGTGAACTGAGGACTTCCAGATGTTCAAGGTGGATTTAGAAAAGGCAGAGGAACCAGAGATCAAATTGCCAACATCCTTTGGATCATAGAAAAAGCAAGAGAATTCCAGAAAAGCATCTACTTCTGCTTCATTGACTATGCTAAGCCTTTGACTGTGTGGATCACAACAAACTTTGGAAAATTCTTCAAGAGATTGGAATACGAGACCACCTGACCTGCCTCCTGAGAAATCTGTGCAGGTCAAGAAGCAACAGTTAGAACTTGACATGGAGCAATGGACTGGTTCAAAATTGGGAAAGGAGTACATTAAGGCTGTATACTGTCACCCTGCTTATTAAATTTATATGCTGAGTACATCATGAGAAATGCTGGGCTGGAAGAAGCACAAGCTGGAATCAAGATTTCAGGGAGAAATATCAATAACTTCAGATATACAGATGATACCACCCTAATGGAAGTAAGTAAAGAGGACTAGAAAGCCTCCTGATGAAGGCGAAAAAAGAGAGTAAGAAAGCTGGCTTAAAACTCAACATTCAAAAAACAAAGATCTTGGCATCCGGTCCCATCATTCACAGCAAATTTTGAGGGAAACAATGGAAATAGTGACAGACTTTGTTTTCTTAGGCTCCAAAATCACTGTGGATGATAACTGTAGCTATGGAATTAAAAGATGCTTACTCCTTGGAAAAAAAACCTACGACAAACCTAGACAACATATTGAAAAGTGGAGACACTGCTTTGCCGACGAAAGTCCACATAGTCAAAGCTGTTTTTTTCAATTGTCATGTATTTATGTGAGAGTTGGAAGAAGGCTGAGCATGGAAGAATTGATGCTTTTGAACTGTGGTCTCCGAGAAAACCCTTGAAAGTCCTTTGGACAGAAAAGAGTCAAACCAGTCAATCCTAAAGAAGATCAATCCTAAAAAAAAAAAAAAAAGGACTGATGCTGAAGTTGAAATTCCAGTACTTTGGCAACCTGATGTGAAGAGTTGAGTCATTAGAAAAGACTCCGATCTGGAAAAGACTGAAAGCAGGAGGAGAAGGGGATGACAGAGATAGTTGGATGGCAACACCTACACTATGGACAGGAGTTTGAGCAAATTCCAGGAGATAATGAAGGACTGGGAAGCCTAGTGTGCTGCAGTCCATGGGGTTGCAAAGAATCAGACATGACTGAATGACTGAATAACAACAGAAGTCCCTACCCCGGTGGGCATGGTAACTTCAGACTCAGCTCACATTTCCTGGAACATGGCCCTGTTACCCTCACCACCAACCAATCAGAAGAATGCCACAGACTCTGCAGCCCTCAGCCCAAATTTTGTATGTTAAAAATGCTTCCCTGAAAATCATCAGGGATTTTGTGTCTTTTGAGCTTAGCTACCCAATCCCCTTACTTGGCCCTACAATAAGCCTCGGCTCCTAACTTCAACTTTTGGTTTATTTCACTTCACTGTGCATCAGGCACACAGACTTGTGTTTGGCAAAGCTTTGCAGTTCTTTTCACATGGAAACTAAAGATTGCTTGAAAGCAAGATAGCAATAACAACAAAAATGACTAGAGACAATAACTTCAGCACACTAACTTCAATTTCTATATAAACTTACTTAGATGAGGCAAATCTGAAAGTTTAGGCTAGTGTAAGGCTTTGAAGTATCCGGCAGTTATCCAAGGCAAACTCCATCACTAACCTCTCAATGACAACATGATTAATTACATAAATGAAGTTTACTAAAACAAGATTAATGTTCATCTCCACAGTAGCCACCGGCAACATTGAGCAGCCTCACTTTCACTCAATTAGCAACATTCAGTCAGAGTATATTGTATTTCTTTAATTTTTTTTTCACTCCCCCTGTATTTCCAACTGATTTTGGAATATACGCTAGGGATGGAGAATGTGGGGGTTAGGGACTAAGGAAGAACCCTTGGAATGGTAGAGAAGGTGAAAAATAGACTCTTACATACACATAGTCATGTCAATGTATGGCAAAACCAATACAGTATTGTAAATTAAAATAAAGTAAAAAAAAAAAAAAAGAAAGAAAAAAACAAAGATAAAACAAAACAAAAAGTAAATTTGAAGGTTTCTCTTAAAGAATATTTTCATTCAATAAGTCTCTTCCCCCTTGGTTAATTTCAGAATTTTAGAAAGTGGACACTCTGCCGCGTCCAGCTCTTTGTGGCCCCGCGGACTGTAGCCCGCCAGGCTCCTTTGCCCATGGGATTCTCCAGGCAAGAATACTGGAGTGGGTAGCCATGCCCTTCTCCAGGGGATCTTCCCCACCCAGAGACTGAACAACATCTGGGTCTCCTGCATTGCAGGCAGATTCTCTACTGTCACAGCCACCAGGGAAGCCCCAAAATGTTTAGGGTGTGAACTTAAATCAGACAAAAGTAAAGGAGAACCAAAAACTGACACTGAATTATAGTAGATCTTGATCTCCTGGTCGTGGAGGTTTTGGTCAGGAAACAGCTTCCTGGGTCAGGGCCTGCCTGAGGCAGAAGGTCACTCAGAGGGAGAATGGAAGGGTGCTCAGCCCTTGTCCTGAAATTCAAGAATTTGTGAATTTTTCTGAAGCTAAAACATTAGAGACCCTTTTTGAATTAGAGCCAAGCTCTTAATAAAATGTAAACACCTCGGAAAGGGTGAAATTTTATTAATTAAAGGTATCCAAACTGTATTTTCAATCTGCTGTGTCTGTGTAAATTGGCTAGCTGTCATTACTACACCAATGGAATGAGTGCTTTGATTTAGGAGTTACCAGGAGGAGGACAACAATGAATAATGATAGCTAGCCAAAGAATAAAGGCTATTTTGGAGTATAGAGATTGTTGAACTGAAAACTGTGCTTTGGGCACAAATTCAGATTCTGCAGAAAGTGGAAATCTGAAGATTTTGAAGCCCCAAATTAAGAGAGTTGATATTAAAACTTAATATTTCAAATAAAAAATGCAATGAATAGAAAAAATACATAACAAATTCTGTACACAGCTGAGAAATTTTCTAAAGATTTATAGTTTTGATTTCAAACAGGAATATGAAATAATTATAATACATTTTCATATTTCTTTAAGAAATAGCATCTTTAATATGGTTTCATGGTTTTTTTTATTATACATAATTTAAGATAAATTAAGTTCACTATATTCAGCTAATTACATTGTACCACCTCTATTTGATTATGATGTCTATGGCTTGACTGAATAAAAAATTATCTTTAATAGAAAAAAGCCAAATTATCATCTATTTAAAGTCTAAGAAATGCATTTGAATTCCTTAATTCAAGATAAGCACTTAACAGAAGCTAGCAAAATTAACTGAATCAATGCCCTCATTTTTTAACATTCAAATAACTTGAGGATATTACTCAAGACTTTATTAATTCAGTCAAGATTGACTAAGTCATTTAAAATGTATCATAAAAATAAATTTAAAAAATCAACATATCTTTGTAAGAGTAATTTTTATCGAAGTTTACTGTTAAATTATGTTTTATGTAATACTATTGATTAATGTTGAATATCATAAATGAAGTAATATATATGAACATTTTTTAAAATTAGTCATAAAAGAAACTATGTACATCATCTATTTCAAACTTTTTGTTTTACAGTTGAAAATATTGAGGTAGTGTAATTAAATGACATGGTCATACTGTTAATTTGAACTTATGGCAAGTAAAACCTATGAACTTTTGGTAAATTCTCTACACATTTAAGACAATGTGCACACACTTTATAATAACTGTACAGTTAATATCTGTTCCTAAAGAGTAAACTAATGGATTCAACCTGAACTGCATATAGTCTCTTAGCATTTGTTTACTTAAGTCTCACTATTTAAAATTCTTAGTAGTACTTTTAAAATCCAGTAATTAACACTGACAACCACAGTAATAAAAGAACTCAAGATGCTCTAAAACTGCCCAACCCATAGACCTTTCAGATAAAAATAGCTGGAGTTAATTCTTAAATGCTAATGATTATGTTGTAGGAACTCAAAAGATACCATCTGCTCGTTACACTGCTTCCTTCCTGCCACTTCACATCCTTCCCCAAGGGCACGCTTACCTCATGTGTGGTCACATATAACGTTACCACTGTAGCCACAGCTGATGTGCCATGATGGGCCCTATTAGCCTCTTCCCATGTCAAAAGTGTTCCTCCAGAACTATTATAGTATACTGAGCTTTGGAAGCAATTCCATGCCCATCTTATATAAAGCCTTGTTTATATTAAGCAGCTATGTAATTGACTCTGAGTTTTAGTCCCTTAAAGTGTAATCTTTACCTTTCTAATTTAGTCAAATATAAAGGACACAAAAATTCCTCAGATATTTTAATGAATGAATCTATACCTTTTCAACCCTTCAAAACTGGTTGGTGTGTATGTGTGTATAGTTTTTAAAGTTTACAGAGAAGGCAGAAATGCTTAAAATGTTTTAGAAACAAAACCAAAACAAATGACAGCAGGTCTCTGTAATAACTGAAACCATAAAGTGAGGTATGGTTGTAGTCAGAATGGACATATGCAATACTACTCCTTAAACTGGGGACTTCCCAGGTGGCAAAGTGATAAAGAATCCACCTGCCAATGCAGGAAGATACAAGAGACCCAGGTTCTATCCTTTTTGGGAAGATACCTTTGAGTGGGAAATGTCAAACAGCTCCAGTATTCTCACATGGGAAATTCCATGAACAGAGGAGTCTGGTGAGCTACAATTCATGCGGTCACAAAGAGTTGGAAATGACTGAGCAACTGAGCACACATACGATCCTTAAGTTAATCTTCTCAAACTTCATGTTATCTACCTGTGGATAAAGGACTAACAACATGCTTTCCCCTTTTCCATGACAATTTTGATCTTTTATGAACTGTTTAGTTCTATTTTTCTAATAAAAATCAGAATCACTAGAAAAATTTACCAATGGTAAAAATGAGCCATCTTCAAATGGTAAACACTTTTTTCAATTATCTACTTCCTTTCATTACTTAAATTATTCAAAATTGGACAAGGAAAGGACACATTAAAAAATGACAATAATCTAATATGAATTCTTCATTAAATTTACAATTTGGGAAAAGGTTTGAGAATGCTTGTTGTTTGGTCCAGGAAATAATTATTCATTTAAACTCATTGTTAAGTGTAACTCAGATTCAGATACAAGTTTTCTGATTAAACATCATTGAAATATATTTTAATCTAAGGGAGAAGATAAATATTAAGCTTTCTGTGATATAAAAATTACATCAAACATACAGTGCTGCACTACTTGCAAAATCCTTTTAAAAGCCTGTTAGTCTGTGTGAAGCCTCATATATATGATTTGTGCCTTTTCATATGTTTTTGTCATATGATAAAATTTCAAAATTCTTCCTGGAAACTTTACAAAGAACTTTGCAAAATTCTTCCACATGTAAATCACCAAAATGTCACATCATGCACATTCTCCACATTTGGAAAATGAGCTACAAATTGTCAAAAATAGTATCTCAACCCCAGTGTTTTACTTCACAATCAGTGACCCACTTATGCAGAATTTTAAATTTATAATTGAGTCAAATGTAATTAAAATGCTAAAATGTATACACACAATTAATAACATAGGTTTAATCTAGGGAGAATAAACTCTAGAATGATTGAAAATACTATTTGTTGGGAAAATGACTATCAAGCATGTAAAATTTAAGCATATCAGCACATCTGGCCAGAAACAGAGTCAAAAACCTCAAACTTCTAATAGTAACACCAATGGAAAATTAATCATCTCTTTCTGCTATTCATCCAGATTTGAATGTACAATATTAAGGAATAACACAAAATGAAGCTGTCTGCTAATTAGATGTCTCTGAATTCTTGAGTTAGTCACACCTGCAACTTTCACTTTAAACATAAGCCTATCAGGAAGCCTAAACATAGAGCTTTAACATACTTAAAATATTTTAACATAACATATTTTAAACATAGAGCTATGATAAATAGTACTTTATTACAAAATGAAACATTCATGTCCTGCTCAAAACAGGTTACAGGTTTCAATGGGCCTAAAATGAAAAGAATATTTACTGCTAAGCAGGAACAGAAACCAAAAACTCTTGGATATTGGCTACAGAAATAGAAACAAGGTGGCCAGGAGTCTGACAGGTGTAGGAAAACTGGGAATGAGAACACTTCATAGAAAAGGAAGGACCATGAGTTGAGTTGTGGTTGATTGCTGTCTTGGGATTCAGGATGTATGAAGCTAGGGAAGTGAGTAGAGATATCCAACCACCACCTAAAGGAAATCAATCCTGGACATTTATTGGAGGGACTGATTCTGAGGCTGAAGTTCCCAAACTTTGGCCACCTGATGTGAAGAGCCAACTAATTGGAAAAGACCCTGATGCTGGGAAAGATTGAAGGGAGGAAGAGAAGGGGACAAAAGAGGATGAGATGGTTTGATGGCATCACCAACTCAATGGACATGAATTTGAGCAAACTCCAGGGGATGGTGAAGGACAGGGAAACCTACCATGCTGCAATCTGTAGGGTCGCAAAGTATTGGATATGACTGAGTAACTGAACAATAGCCAACCACCAGATATAGGTGGAACTGTCCACCAGCACAAAGTATTACCTAAGTATTTCTAATATTTCCCAGAACATGAACCAGTAATACTCAGCATCAGAGACAATTGTGAACTGGTGCCCTAGAGGAAGGTTTGGAATGGGTCAAGTAAAGAGTTGGGGTAGGGGATAGGAAGGCTCTCCCACTCAAGCTGAGTCTACAAATAAACAAAAGCAGCTTCTGGATAATTCAAAAAGGATTTATGAGGATCAGATTAACTTCAAGGAGCTAGTCTGTTGATTTCTTTGAGTAATGATAATGACAGAAGAAGTCTTTGACTACTGTTTTTTAAGTAATCATTAATCCTCAAGGCATTCAGAACTTTCAGATCTGGTCACCATGGATTAATTTTTCTAAGATCTTAAGATTAATTTGAAAAAAATGATGTTTTTCTTTTTCTTTTGTAATAATCTATGGTTTTATATGCACCAATCATATTTAAGAATCTTTTTCGAATACTTTCATCAAAACCAAAAGGATATGTGAGAATTATAGTAATATATCTACCTACTTTCTCAGAAAAAAAAATGGGCAGAGTTTGCTAACATTTTAAAGGCATTTCCTCATGCTCATTTCACTTGCCTTGCCTAAATCTACTTGTGTTTATAAAAGTAGCTGTCTTGGCTTAAAATTTTAATAATATGGACTTGAAAAAACTTTTTAAACTGAATATTCTGATTTTATCAGGGAGTGAATACATAAGTCTATAATGATACAAGTTTTGTTATGAAATAGGACATTTTTATCAAAAATATTTTGGTTTTGATCTCTCTACAAAGAAATATTCTCAATCATATTGATGAATGTCAGTCTTAGGGAGAAAGTGTTTCAGCTGACAGAGAAACCACAGATGCAGTCCCTTGGAAAATCTGTATACGAAGTGAAAATTTTCAGATATGTGCTTTCCAGGCTGTGTTCTCATGACAAATATATATATATATCCACAGATGAGGAAAAATCCAATTAGCATTTTATCTTTAAAAAGAAAAATAAATACCCAGGTGTTCCTATTGAATAACTGAGGCTTAAAAATCTCTGAGGGTAAGTAACTTAGAGCTGTTATTTTTCAGTGCCTTGGAAGTCGGAATGTGTTTTGGTGACTCTCTTTGGGAGGCCAGTGTGATTAGAGTCACATCTGAAAGCCAACAGTGGTTGGAAATACCCTCAGGAAACAAACTCTTCTCAGAGACTCAGTATTAATAGGAATGGAAATTTGGCAACTGAGTAAGAGTGAATGGATCAGTTCTTCCCCAAATGTCTAGGGTATAAATGCAACTCCTTCTTTACCTACAATAAAAAACTATGACAAGTAGTAGCATCTGTAAGTGCTGAATGATTGATGTAACTTGAAGTGAGGTCATGCTCATTGGCATTTAATTATTTAAATTTTGTTTGATTGGATGTTATTTACATTTAAAAACCCCTTTCATTGAGCAGTCCTTTTAAAGTGATCAGAGATGAAATTAGCTGTACTGAAAATGAAGTCACTTTTCAGAGAAGTCCAGTGGTTGGAGGAGATATTTGTCCTTGGAGGAAGTTAATTTGAGCCCAAGTTCCACTACCTAGTAGCTGTGTGACACTGGCCAAGTCCTTCAACCACTCTATTTTTATATTTATAAACATGAATAGAAACTATCTGCTTCGGTTTGCTCTAAGAACTAAATAAAAAATGTGCACAAAATGCTCAGAACAGTGTCTGGTTCCTTGCGGAATTCCCAACTCATGTTATTCATTAGTACCCTATCTGGAAGTAGGTGGCTTCCAATTCAGAGCAAAATATAGAACCCTGAATAGAATAGTATCTAGAAGACCCAGCTGCACTCATTGATAAGGCAGGAGGACATCTAGGATGTTCTGCGTCCATTAGAAAGTCAACTACACTGTTTCCTCCTTGATTGATCATTGAAATTGGATTATATTTTTTCCTACAATTTCTGTCTTGATATGTAATATAGTTCCTTTAACTACACTGTTTCCTCCTTGATTGATCATTGAAATTGGATTATATTTTTTCCTACAATTTCTGTCTTGATATGTAATATAGTTCCTTTATTATGAGTGAAAATGGAGTTATTAAATCCTGTAATTGCTGATTTAAGGTTAAAAAGTTATTTAAGAGAATATCCCTTAGAATAAGTTGATATATTCCTGTGATTGCTAAAAAATTTCCTCCAAGCATATAGAATTTTCACATCTAATATACATCTATATATCTATATATACTTACATTATTTGTATTACTTAATTACTCATTACCATCTTACTTGAAAACATGCACAGATAAAGCCACAGGGACACAAAACACATGGTCAAATGAAAAGAAATGGTCCTTATTTAAGGACCATCTAATTTGTGAATTCACAAATTTTAACATGGTATTTATTAGCAAAACACAGTTCCATTTAAAAACATTTTTTTTAAAAAATTGGACTTAAGCATAATGCTTTCTAGCACAAATTTTAATTGGAATAGTTATAACTAAGCCACCATTATAAGTTTTAGATGACTAAATTACTTCTCTGAGGCTGTCACTAGGTTTACACTGTCTTCAATTCCATTTAGCTACAGTCTTCAATAAATTTCACTATTGGTGACATAAAATTATCAGCAGAAGTGATGCATTTATATTCACTTTCTAACATATAGTTAGCATTGAAACATAATAAATCTTAGGTAAAAATATCAAACTCTTCCTCTGTCACTCCATCTTCACCCCCAGAGTGCCTCTTAAAGTTTATTAAATTAACTGAAATTGAAGCAAAGGTTATATATTCTATCTAATGAATAAAATTCATTATCCTATGCCCTCAATAATTTGACTGACTTTTTCATCTAATTATTATTTTTTATATGAACTAAAGATACTAACCAATGTGTTGCTATAATATAATATCAACTATGAAGTTTTTTAAAAGTGTGGTATAGTTCCACTTGATTTTTATTACACTTTGAAAGGCAAATGAAGTAAATCAAGAAGAAACACATCTAAATGCAGTGCTGAAGTGAGGTCCAGCCATTCAAACTGGCTTCCTATTAATCACACAGCTGACCTTTCATTAAGGGGCACTTGTTGGAGTCATTGACACGGTTACAGCATTCACATGTGTGAACTGTACTCTGTGGTATTCATGTTCTGGCGAAGGCACAGTGAAATTAGATTCTCTCCCTGTAGGGGGTAGACATTGACCGCTATTCAATGCCAACAATTGTCGGTTAAAGTATTTCATGAAGAATGACTTTTAAACTGCGTTTACTCCGCCATCAGTAATGTCAAATGCAATTGTTAAAGAAATATATTTAACTAGTGGTAATTAATTAAACCTTTCATAGCAGCAACTTTATCCAAGCTAAATCATTTCTGAAAATACACAAAGGAGTTATCAGGATTCTACCGTCATGGCTTTTAAACCATCAATTTTATGATGTCCATTTATAATAGTTAGAAAACAAAAACAAAACATTGGCCAGTGGGGAATTATTTAAACAATGCAACAATGGTTTATCTAGTTTCACTTGTCTATGTACCTTATGCATGTGAAATGTCGTTTGGGGTGACAATGCATTCCAGACACATTTTTTAAATAAAAAATGCCTAAGTTAAGAAAAAAGATAAAACCTCAAAAGGCTACAAATAGATACGATGTGCTGACAGTTTTTATTGTATCCTCTTTTAACATGATCATCTTTGTGCAATATATGATGGACTGAATTTGGGAATCATAACTGGAATCTTTGTCAAGGCATTAATAAGCACATGCTCCCGTGTGCTTATTTCCTTCATGGAACATCATACATTTGAACAGCAGACACATTCTTTCACATTGGTTGACATTCTACCTGAAAGGTCCACCACAGTTAGCTTGTTAACACAATTCAGGATATATGGTATAGTAGTAAAAAGACTCCCCATAGCCAAGTAAAACTTGGAGTAGGGGGCTCAAGGAACAGGGCTGTACTTAGATCAAATCTGAATTTCAAGTTCAAACATAGTTTAATGGTGAATCTAAAGTTGTAAATGCAAAGTAAACACAATGTGAAGGCTGCTTGAAACCAAGCATGAAAGACGAAAAAGTCAAAGTTGAGATTTCCCACATCTGGTTTTAATATCTTTTCTTATGCTATTAGACAAATGACCTTTTGTTTTGTTTTGTTTTAAAAATTCATTATCATTGTCATGGCTGCTACAACTTAATACTGTTCTTAGAATTTTTAAGATTTCTTCTTTGGTAAGGGACTGAGCTATAGAATGCATTTAAGAAAAATTACAAGCATATTTCTCCCATTAATGTTTGATTAGTAATGTAACAGAATAGCTATGTGTTAAAGTTGAAATCCATCTTCAAGAAGAGTAGGTGCCCTCTTTTCCTATTCTTAGAACTATGACAAAACACTTGCGCATCATCATTTGACAGCAATAAAGAACATTTCATCCAGAAAGAGAGGGTAGTATGCTAGGTTACAGGATTGAATTAGCAATATGATTAGCACCACATTTCAGTTCCAAGACCTTCTGAATGAGGAAGTTACTTGCGGAGCCTAAGCTTCAGTGACAGTGCCAAGGCACTGTTGCAAAATGAAACCGGAGGAAATCCACAGGGTTATCAACAGAGGTTTTTTGCTAGTTCACTTTTGCACAGTCTTCAGAGAATTCCCTGAGAGTAAACATCCTTAATTAATTCCCAAATAAAAGAAGGAAAGATAAATTTTCCACTTACTTCATTTGCTGTCCTTTGTCCGCACGCTGAAATGAAAGGGTGGTTCTGCCGGTCCTTACCTAGCTCCAGGTTGCCCTCCGGATTAGGCATAAACGTGAGCGGCGAGAAGCATGTTGACTTTGTAACTGTACAAGGAGCAGCCCATCGCGCTGCTGCCTGAGAGCCGGTCAGGACAAAGTGCTAAACTTCAGCCTGAGAGCACAGCATCTATTACCCCTGAGGCTCTACCATTTCACCTACACCTGGGCGGATCTATCAAGCTTCATCTCTATTAGAGCTATTTGACTCTGTGGTTTAAGAGGCAGAAGAAAAAAAAAAAAAAGGAGGCTTGCCGTTGTCACACTTGTTTCCTATTAAAGAGCCTTACGGTGGATTGAGTAATTGTGTACGAAGGTAGTCTGGCTGGCAGATGTGTGCAGCCCCAGCGGAGCACTAGATTCAAGGCAGATGGGTTGTACCAGGGCGCAAACAACATTGAAAGAGAGAGAGGCGTGATTAAAACAGCAGGCCTCTGTTTTATAGTGCTGGAAGTGGGGTAGCCTTAAAGCTCCTGGGAACTGGAGTTCCCCAAATGGCATTGCTCCATAGCATGGAAAACAATAAATCCAATAAAACAGAAAGATGTTCAAGCAACGAAAGTTATAGAGATATTTATAATATTCACTTTAACTATTAATGAAGAATTAAATGAAGCACCCCTCCCCCACACACTCTAACTGAACTTAATTAAAACTACTCAATCATGGGTCATAGTGGGTTACTGATAATGTTAATGTGATGGATTTGAAACAGATCCCTCATTCTGCTGTATAAGCCCTGGTTATCTTTTTAAATCTGAATTAAATTGCTTTAAGGAGATTTACACTGTCAGACAGATTGACATTCTGCAATTGGGCATTTTTTAAAGATGTAACTGAAGCCAATTGTTAGGAAAAAATCCTCTTGCAGGTGTGTCTCATACCACATATTATCTCAAGCAATTTAACCCATGGAAACTTTAGGGCTGTCTGTGTCACACTCTCTGAGCATCAAAAATGTATAAGTAATCAAACTGAGTGTGTGTATGTGTGAGGGTTTTGATGTCTTAAAGACATTACAAGCATACATGAATATTCAAATAACAAAAAATATACTACTGATAAAGTACAGAAACACCTACAGAAATAGTACATAGGAGAGCAATTCATATTATTTAAAAAACAAAACAAAACTGGATTTCAGTAAGCCAGATTAAAGTTTACCTGTGACTACCTGAAGTTTCTTTCATGAAATTCAGCCAAAAATTAAGATTTTCAGATTTCAAATTTTTCATTGGAAAAACAAATAAAACTTTT
This sequence comes from Budorcas taxicolor, assembly GCF_023091745.1. Lineage (NCBI taxonomy): Eukaryota > Metazoa > Chordata > Mammalia > Artiodactyla > Bovidae > Budorcas > Budorcas taxicolor. Next base: position 38,086,210 of record NC_068913.1, on the reverse strand, counting down.
AAATTTTCATGGTTTCACATAAAATGCTATGAATAATTTCACAGTGAATTTTTTTCTATCTTGACTAAAAATGGGATATACTGGAAATGTCCCAAGAAACAATGTTCTTAAGAGTTTCCAGTCCAACTTATCCACCAAAGTTTGAGTTTGATTTGGAGAAGCATACAGACTTTATTTCCAGCTTTTTTTTTTAAACAACCCATCACATATGCCTATTCTCGAGACAGTCCTTTATACCAAATGTTGAGTCCTTTATATCAAATGTTATCTAATTTACGAACAAATGATCCAATGCTTGCTGTTTTCTTTTTTTTTTAAGAAGGTAAGAAACCAGAATTTTCCCATCACTAAACTCTCTCATTTCCATTGGGTTTATCACTGTTTCTTCTACACACAACCCTCGCTTCAGTTACCTCTCTGATAGTTACTATGGTTACATTATCTGTGAATTTGTTATTAATAAGATTGTTATATTAATTATATAAGATTAATAATAAATTCCAAGTGATCTGCCATTTCCAACTCAGTAACAAAATATTTTGTTAAAAATTGTGTACACATTTTCCTATTTGATATATTCAACTATTTAAAATATTTGAACTGAACTGTCTTGAAACCAATTCATGGCATTTTAAATTATCTGATTCAAAATTTAATTCTATTTTTAAACATGTGTCTCAGCCAGGTCAACATTTTAAAGCCCAAATGGTAAATAATTTGAGTTTAAGCTATTTATTTCTGAGTTTAAGTTAATAGTAATAATAATAAACCCTTGTGCTGATCCTTAGCAGCTAGTCAGAATTTCTGTAAAACTATATCAATGTTTAAATGTAAATACACTTTAAATGAATATCTTTTAAAATATTTCATTTACTTGCATTTTTCTACCCCATGATTTCAATATTGGGCCTTGTTAACCTAAGAAGATAAAGCACAAGGAGCTCATTAAATTATGTGGTTTAGGTGGGTGCAATTATATGTAAGATAAAGATGGGACAAAAAGTTTTATGTTTTTGCTAATAAATCAGCTCTTGAAGGTGAGAAAGGTGGTTTCTCTCTATATATATTTTGTTTGATTCTTGTTGATTCATCAACAATATCATCTATTCGGCAGGAAAAGAAATGTATGTCTCAAACTGTAAGTATTCTATTACTGACTTTATGCTATTATTAAAATGGTATAGAAAAAATATCACTGGACTAGGACACATAAAATTAGAGCAGAGGAAATATTTCTATGAGCAGATTTGAATAAATATACAGAGGTTTGTAAACTGGGTGTGTAATCAAGAATTCAACAAGTAATTAGGAGCAACTCCTTTTATGAGATGAGGCATGGGAAACAATTTCCAACACTGCTCATCTTCTTCCTCTTAGATCTTAAAATATTGTCCTTAAAAGATGTTTCTGATCAAGGTCAAAAACATCCTCACCAAAAACTTTATTTTCATAAAAATGCTGGTGATTTGCTGCTGCTGCTGCTGCTTAGTCGCTTTAGTCATGTCCAATTTTGTGCGACCCTATGGACTGCAGCCAGCCAGGCTCTTCTGTCCATGGGATTCTCTAGGCAAGAATACTGGAGTGGGTTGCCATGTCCTCCTCGAGGGGATCTTCCCAATCCAGGGATGGAACCCAGGTCTCCCATGTTGCAGGCAGATTCTTTATTGCTGAGCCACCAGGGAAGCCCGGCTGGTGATTTAGGGGGAAGGTAAAAATTACTACCTAGGGCATTTTCTTGATTTGTTCTCTATCTTCTGGATTACTTTAGGATGTTAACTAGTTGACCCCATCGGCCTGGTATATAGTACATCCTTCAAAGGACAAAAGAGTTTTCTTGGGGAATATAAATAGTCTGTTGTGTTAAAAAAAGGTACAGGAGTCATCAAAAAGGCTCCAGATTGGCTGAGGGCCTATACTATAAATCCCCCTAAGGAGGTGAAATCAAGGAAAGTTATTTTGAAAAAAAATACACATATGGGTAAGGGCAAAGTTAGTCTAAGTTTGGAAGTAAGAAACAGAGGGGCAGGGAAATTTACATTAAAGGAAAGAGATCTAAAAACGTAGTTCTACTAACCCTATAATTTTACTTAGGGTATTACTAGAAAATGTGCAAGTTTATTGCAAAATATTCGTGAGTCAATTAATCCAAACACTAAAAATCTAGAATAAAAATGATTAGGTTTATCGTTCTTCAAGATTTGTCAGGCAGTTTTTATTTCAGCTAAATAATAGATGCTTCTTATAAACTACCACTGATGTAGACTTCAGAGAAGCAAAGCAAGACCCAACAAATGACCTCAAGACATTTTACAAACTACTTGAGATGAAAATATATATACACAATAAATTAAAGGGGGGTTTATGATCAGAAAGAATGATACAGACAATAAATTTAATGGAAGGTCAGAAAAATGAGAGATCAGTGTGGACAGCATGGATTCTGAGGTAGATAAGGATACTGTGCAGTTCAGAAATGATGACAAAAACAGTCTGTCAAATAGAGGGTTTGAACTGGGGAATCAAGGAGACTGTCTCGGGGGGGGTAAGATTGTGTAGAACAAAGAAACATTGTTGGAAGTTTTCTGGTAAGCGCCTGGCTTGATAAATATGTTTTGGAAAGATTAATTGGAAGGGATTAGAAAAAGGCAAGGCAGCCTTGGAGTCTGCTGCAGTAACTCATGCACTGACCTATATTTCTCACTGGATCATCACTTTTCCCTCCGAGTAGGACTATCTCTGCAGACTGAAATACTCTAGTCCTCCTTACATTCTACTCCCATTTCTATTCCTATGTTCATGCCATGTGCTTGTGCTATAGTGGAAACTGCTGAATTTTAAAAGCTTTTCAATGTAAATAACTATTCTATTACTTAATAGCAAATTAACTGCCCCCAAAATAATTTTTAAAAAATGGCTTTCCAATCCCTGTTTGTAAAATTTAAGTGTGATGAGATCATTAACCAGAGCTTAATACAAGGGATGAGTATAAGCTTAAGGTAAATGCTCAATGCCTTTCTTTGTATCTTCAATTACTGATATATTAACTTGGTTTACTACAATGTCATAAATATTTCATAAATGGCAATCCACTCCAGCACTCTTGCCTGGAAAATCCCATGGATGGAGGAGCCTGATAGGCTACAGTCCATGGGGTTGCAAAGAGTTGGACACAATTGAGCGACTTCACTTTCTTCTTCAGTTCAATTCAGTTGCACAGTCGTGTTTGACTCTTTGCAACCCCATGGACTGCAGCACACCAGGCTTTGCTGTCCATCACCATCTCCCAGAGCTTGCTCAAACTTAAGTCCTTTGAGTTGGTGATGCCATCCAACCATCTCATCTTCTGTCCTCCACTTCTCATGCCTTCAATCTTTCCCAGCATAATGGTCTTTTCCACTGAGTCAGTTCTTTGCATTTGTGGCCAAAGTACTGGAGCTTCAGCTTCAGCATCAGTCTTTCCAATGAATATTTAGGACTGGTTTCCTTTAGGATTGACTGGTTTGATCTCCTTGAAGTCCAAGGGACTCTCAAGAGTCTTCTCCAACACCACAGTTCAAAAGCATCAATTATTCAGTGCTCAGCTTTCTTTATGGTCCAACTCTCATATCCATACATGACTACTGGAAAAACCATAGCTTTGACTAGATGGAGCTTTGTTGGCAAAGTTGTCTCTGCTTTTTAGTATGCTATCTAGGTTGGTCATAGCTATTCTTTCAAGGAGCAAGCCTCTTTTAATTTCATGGCTGCAGTCAACATCTGCAGTGATTTTGGCAGCCAAGAAAATAAAGTATGTCACTATCTCCATTGTTTCCCAATCTATTTCCCATGAAGTGATTTGAATGGATGCCATGATCTTAATTTTTTGAATGCAGAGTTTTTGCCAGCTTTTCACTCTCTTCTTTCACTTTCATCAAGAGGCTCTTTAGTTCCTATTCATGTTCTGCCATAAGGATGGTGTCATCTGCATATTTGTTGCTATTGATATTTCTCCCAGCAATCTTGATTCCAGCTTATGCTTCATCCAGCCGGGAATTTTGTATAATGTACTCTGCATATAAAATAAATAAGCAAGGTGATGCGACAATATACAGCTTTGACTTCTTTCCCAACTTGGAACCAGTCCATTGTTCCATGTCCAGTTCTAACTGTTGCTTCTTGAAATGCATACAGGTTTCTCAGGAGACAGGGAAAGTGGTCTGGTATTCCCATCTCTTTAAGAATTGTCCACAGTGTGTTGTGATCCACACAGTCAACAGCTTTGGCATAATCAGTGAAGCAGAAGTAAATGTTTTTCTGGAATTCTCTTGCTTTTTCTATGATCCAGTAGATGTTGGCAATTTGACCTCTGGTTCCTCTGCTTTTTCTAAATTCAACTTGAACATCTGGAAGTTTTTGGTTCATGTATGATTGATGCCTACCTTGGAGAATTTTGAGCATTACTTTGCTAGCGTAAGATGGATGCAATAGTGTGGTAGTTTGAGCATTCTTTGGCATTGCCTTTCTTTGGGATGGGCTTCCCTGATGGCTTAGAGGTTAAAGCGTCTGCCTGCAATATGGGAGACCTGAGTTCAATCCCTAGATCAGGAAGATCCCCTGGAGAAGGAAATGGCAACCCACTCCAGTATTCTTGCCTGGAGAATCCCATGGATGGAAGAGCCTGGTAGGCTACAGTCCATGGGGTTACAAAGAGTCAGACATGACTGAGCAACTTCACTCACTTCACTTTCTTTGGGATTGGCATGAAAACTGACCTTTTCCAGTTCTGTGGCCACTGCTGAGTTTTCCAAATTTGCTGGCATATTGAGTATAGCACTTTCACAGCATCATTTTTTAGGATTTGAATTAGCTCAGCTGGAATTCCATCACATCCACCAGCTCTATTCATAGTGATGCTTCCTAAGTCCCACTTGACTTTGCACTCCAGGAAGTCTGGCTCTAGGAGAGTTCTCATGCCATTCTGGTTATCTGGGTCATTAAGATCTTTTTGTATTTTTTTTTTTTTTTTTTTTGGTATAGTCTTGCCACCTCTTCTTAATATTTTGTGCTTTTGTTATGTCCACACCATTTCTGTCCTTACTTGTGCCCATCTTTGCATGAAGTGTTCCCTGGGTATCTCTAATTTTCTTGAGTCTCTAGTCTTTCCCATTTTTGTTTTCCTCTCTTTCCTTGCATTGATCACTTAGGAGGGCTTCCTTGTGTCTATGAAATTGTGACTGTATCACAAATATTTTATCAAACTTTGTATTTCTCAAAGTATTTCTCAAAAACACGCAAAAAAACCTACGTAACTTTTAGGACTAGTAAAGGTACTTGGTAGTGATAATAGTGTTAAATACTAAAAAGAACAAAAAACACTAGAATTCAAAAGAAATTTCATTTTTTTTTTCAGAGTTCTAGGACTTTTAATCTGTCCCAAAATTGCTGAAGCAAAAATCATGATAAAACATTCTGCTTTCCTTTACACCCCCCAACGCAAAAAAAAAAAAAAAAAAAAATTCATTGGAAAAAAATTGTTTTGTACGTGGGAAGAAACAATATAAATTCAAAACTTACAGATAAAGGTTAGCTCTATCACTCATCTCTTTAAAAAGTTTATACAAATATCTAGTCAGCACCAACAAAGAAATTTCAAAGCTAGAAGCAATGAAACTTCATAACTGAAGGAAAATATTGAGTGAAAATTAACTCTACAAGTAACAGAAAATCATAGTGGGTTTAACTAAATCAATATTTATTTGATATTTTTTCTTTGTACAAAAGTAACAGAAATCCAGAAATAGCATTCCAAGTTATATGACATCATTTTTCAAGCAATTAGACAACCAAGAATCTTTCTTTTTTGCTCTGTTATTCTTGGATAATAGATGTCATTTTCAAAGTCCCAAAGTAGCTGCTGGAATTCTAGTCTTTTTTCTTTTTTTTTTTGTGATGACACCACCCTTATGGCAGAAAGTGAAGAGGAACTAAAAAGCCTCTTGATGAAAGTGAAAGTGGAGAGTGAAAAAGTTGGCTTAAAGTTCAACATTCAGAAAACAAAGATCATGGCATCTGGTCCCATCACTTCATGGGAAACAGATGGGGAAACAGTGGAAACAGTGTCAGACTTTATTTTTGGGGGCTCCAAAATCACTGCAGATGATAACTGCAGCCATGAAATTAAAAGCCGCTTACTCCTTGGAATAAAAGTTATGACCAACCTAGATAGCGTATTCAAAAGCAGAGACATTACTTTGCCAACAAAGGTCCATCTAGTCAAGGCTATGGTTTTTCCAGTGGTCGTGTATGGATGTGAGAGTTGGACTGTGAAGAAGGCTGAGCACCAAAGAATTGATGCTTTTGAACTGTGGTGTTGGAGAAGACTCTTGAGAGTCCCTTGGACTGCAAGGAGATCCAACTTGTCCATTCTGAAGGAGATCAGCCCTGGGATTTCTTTGGAAGGAATGATGCTAAAGCTGAAGCTCCAGTACTTTGGCCACCTTATGCAAAGAGGTGTAGGTGTACAGGGAGGCCTGGCATGCTGCGATTCATGGGGTTGCAATGAGTCAGACACGACTGAACAACTGAACTGAACTGAACTGAACTGAATTGAAGGAAGTTTGGAAGGGGGAAAAAGTCCCATAGCAGTTTCCCCAACACCATTTGTTGAAAAGACTGTATCCTTCCACACTGAACGATCTTGACACTCATGTTGAAACTCATCTGATGTTATATGTGAGGATTTATTTCTGTGCTCACCATTGGTCCACATCTGTTTTTAAACCAGTAAACACTTGTTTTGACTATTGTAACTTTGTAAGAGGTTTTAAAAGTAGGAAATGTGAGACCACCAACACTGTTCTTTTGAACAGTTGTTTTGGTTATGTAAAGCCCCTTGAAATTCACAAGAATTTACAGATTGATGTTTCTATTCATGCAAAAAACATCATTGAGATCTTGACAGAGACTGCTTGAGATCTATCAATTGCTTTGGAAAGTTCAGTTTGTTTGCTTCAGTCACTCAGTCATGTCCTACTATTCTTAGCGATTTCACGGACTACAGCATGCCAGGTCTCCCTGTCCATCACCAACTCCTGAAGTTTACTCAAACCCATGTCCATTGAGTTGGTGATGCCATCTAACCATCTCATCCTCTGTCATTCCCTTCTCCTCCTGCCTTCAATCTTTCCCAGCATCAGGGTCTTTTCCAATGAGTCAGTTCTTCGCATCAGGTGGCCAAAGTATTGCAGTTTCAGCTTCAGCATCAATTCTTCTAATGAATTTTCAGGACTGATTTTCTTTAGAATGGACTAGTTGGATATCCTTGCAGTCCAAGGGACTCTCAAGAGTCTTCTCCAACACCACAGTTCAAAAGCATCAATTCTTTGGCTCTCAGCTTTCTTTATAGTCCAACTCTCACATCCATACATGACTACTGGAAAAACCAGAGCTTTGTCTAGACGGACCTTTGATGGCAAAGTAATGTCTCTGTTTTTAATATGCTGTCTATGATGGTCATAACTTTTCTTCCAAAGGGTAAGCGTCTTTTAATTTCATGGCTGCAGTCTCCATCTGCAGTGGTTTTGGAGTCCAAAAAAAATAAAGTCTGTCACTGTTTTCACTGTTTCCCCATCTATTTGCTGTGAAGTGATGGGACCAGATGCCATGATCCTGGTTTTCTGAATGCTGAGTTTTAAGCCAACATTTTCGCTCTCCTCTTTCATTTTGATCAAGAGGTTCTTTAGTTCTTCTTCTCTTTCTGCCACAAGGGTGGTTTCAACTGAATATCTGAGGTTATTGATATTTCTCCCAACAATTTTGATTCCAGCTTGTGCTTCCTCCAGCCCAGCGTTTCTCATGATGTACTCTGCATACAAGTTAAATAAGCAGGATGACAATATACAGTCTTGACATACTCCTTTTCCTATTTGGAACCTGTTTGTCATTCCATGTCTTGTTCTAACTGTTGCTTCTTGACCTGCATACAGATTTCTCATTCTCAACCAAGAATGATTGCTAAATACTACCTCCTGCCTTACACATATTAGAAAATTATTGTTAACTGTATTCCCATACTTTCAGAATGTTTCCTTAAGCTTTTATTAAAAAAAAACTGTTTTTCTATCAAGATGTAAAGCTCATCTCATGACTTGTGAAAATTTACTTCAGCACACTTTGATTATGCATATTTAGACATCAATTTTTAAGGGGGACTGAAGGAATCTGAAAAACACTGAAGCAAATGCTAAAAGTATTTTAGACAGGAAGTATCAAAGGAGTGAAAGCTGGTTTTCATTGATTCAAATAATCATTGTACAATACTTTAACATTTCACAGTGACATGTTACATGTGTCGTTATATTTATGTGATGGAAAGTACAAAGCAGTACAACCTATTTAGTAAATCCAGATTTTCATAGAGCAATAATAAAGAACTAAATCTTTATTATAATATATATATTGTTATCAAATTATAAGCTTTTTCTAATAACTTTGTAGGAAATGCATCCAAGTTTTCTCCCATTTCTATTTTGTTCATAAAAAGTGAATTGTCAATGTCTTAGATTACCCATAAATATGAGATTTTCCCTCTGTCTTCTTTTTCAGTTTCTTTTGCAGAGAGTCTTTCTTGATAAATCAAGTTCTTACAATGTTTAGCACTTTTTATCACTGAATATTTAGTATGTGCTATTTTAGCATCAATGCCCATGTAAATTTTATCTTGTACTCTTTTGTTGCTTAGGAAATGAAAGTAACTTTTTCCACCAAAGTGGTTCTTTAAATGTAGAAGTCATTATGCATACTTTTACATATCCATCTACTTTCCCTTATTAGTGAATGTCAAAATGACCATTACACTGTCAAAGTGCAGTGTTTAAAGCGTGCTATGTAAACAACATTTCTGTAAGTTTTCCTTGTTCTCTATCCTCTCTCAGCTCCTCAAATACATTTCTAATATAGGAACATGGAATTAGAAATGTATACCTTTATATACTTACACTGTCAAATAATTCTCCACCACATCTTTTTACTGAGAATCTACTATTTGCAATCTATTAAGGGCAGTGTGGTGACTATAAGTTGAAACATTAGTAATGTTTAACATTAGTAAACACTTAAAGTTAGTATCATTTAAAATTAACATTACTAATTTTATTCATAAAAATTAAATTGCACTTAAATTATTAGTATTTTAAAATTTTTTTCCTTTTTCATGTTGGGTTTCTGAATTTTTAAAAACATAAATATCTTTAAGTGTCTCTTTTTTCTTTTCAGTGCTGTTGATTATCAGTGATGCTAATAGTAATATTTCTTTTTTACTTTTAGCTAGTTAGGCACACTTATAATTACACATGTGTCAAGGCTCTGTTTTCAGTTTAATGAGTTATCCCAAAGGATCCAAAAAGGTTACTAAGAACTCATAGATAAACGTACAATTCAAAGATCAAGAGATGATTATAAAACTATAGAGAACGTATATAGCAAGCTACAGGTGCCAACAAGATTGTTCTTCATGGGAATAGTTGAAGTGAATTGAGACTATTACTTTGGCAAAGATAAACAGACTTGTAACATAACTCATAATAAAAGCATATTCTAAGTTATGGCAAATATTATAAAATAATGTTGGTGATTATGGAAACACTTATTGATAATCATGCTTGTTATCCGGATACTAAACATGAAATGAGTTTTAAATACTGCAAAGTAAAAATCAACAAGGAAAAGGATCTGAATGCCACATTAGGAAGTTTATCTTAGTTTGAGTGGCAATTGGAAAACACTTATGGTTCCTTAGACTGGGATCATGAAACAATATAATATTTGACAAGATATTTCCCTATGAGAGCATTACAAGAATTAAGAGGTAGATTATCATTAGTTAATTTTTTTCCAGTAAGTTAGCTAGAGGTGGTGATGGCTTGACCTGAGGCTATAACAACAGAACAAAGGAAAATTTCAAGAAATGTATGATGAACATGATGAACAAGACTTGGTAATTATTCAAATACAGGAGACAGAGGATACAGATACAAAAACAACTTGAAAATAGATGAGCCTGTCCTTGAGAAAGCAAGAATGGCTAGTCTAATCACAGTCTTTATGAAAGGCCACACTGCAGAGTTACACAAAAAAATATAATTCTGCATAGCCTAAAGAGATTCTGAACAGTCATCCACATTTCCACATTACTTTAGGGAAGCAGAAGGTAAAATACTTTTCCTAAATACTGTTTTTTTTCTGCTGTTACTTTGAGCAAGCAATAGTCAGTGGATTGAATGGCTGTCTATACCCAGAGAGAGATTACTGATGAGTAAGTGTCAGCCTGGGGAAACACGAAGAGGTCACCTTGGGTTCCAGGACTGCTTTAAGTGTTTCTTCAATGACCTAGAAAATGAAATAGTTAGTAGGGTCATCAAATTTGTAGATGAGTTCAATCTTCTGAAGAGAATAAAGACAGGGCTGCTCATGAAAGACGGATTCAGTGTTCAAAATGAACTTAGCAAATTAGAAAAGCAGTGAGAAATGAACTGAATGAAGTTCAGATGGGTCAAATTCAAGGTAGTGCAATGCAAGACAGAGAGCTAACCTAAAAGGATTCACTATGGTGATATATTTATAATAATCAGAGGAAAGGTGATTTGAATTAGTACTGGAAACACTCTCTACAGTAACCCTTTACCAAAAAGAGTAGGGAATGATACCTGTATGCCAGCAGGACACAGGAGAAACAAACTCACATCTCTTGAATCTAGGGGTCCAAAATATTCACACAAAACTTTTTTATTTAGCACTTCATCAATAGTTAGTTTTATACTAGATAGAATAGATAAGGCCAGGTAGCAATAGATATCAGAGAACCTACTGTGTACTGAGTGGGTCTGTTCTTTTTCCTAAAAGGGAAAAAGTCACTACTTGAGGGTAATACACTCCAATGGAATGACACAGTTAAAAATATTATAAGCATATAGTGACACAAAGATTTCAGATAGTGAGAAATGCTATGAAGAAAATAAAACACACTGATATGATAGTGTGACTTGGAGGGAATGGAGTCATGGAAGGAGTCAGTGAGTGTGTGGCATTTGATCTAAATGTAATGAAGATAGTCTTGAAAATATCAGAAGAGAATTCCAATCTGAGGAAAGAGCAAATGCCAAGTCTCAGAGGTGGAGTAAGACTGGCAGGATGTAGAGCCAGAAAATGGCTGGAGCTGTCTGAGTGCCTCATGGACGCTGATGACATTTACTGTGCAAAGCAAGAGTAAGGAAGGAGCAGAACTGGGAAGAAATGTCACAAGCTCTGTTTGCTTTAAGTGTGAGTTGCTTCTCAGGCATCCAAACCAGGATTTTCAGTATGGAGTTGAATACATTAAACTGTGACTTAGAGTTTAGTAAGAGGGAAGAAAAGAGAGATTTGGGAGGGAATAATAGAAAATCACTGTGCTTGGATATAGTGGGAACTTTGAAAAGTAGATAGAGTATAATGATGCATGGCCTTGCCGGCCACGTTAAATGGGCTGTATTGCTGCAAATATATTATAAAGCAATTGCAGGATACTGTCCCCTGTCCGCCTCACAACCCCCAGCCCCAACACTCAGGACCTGACTCATTTTATTCCACTTTCTAATGCAAAGTTCCTTAAACATACACACACACACACACACACACACACACACACACACACACACGATTTTTAAGCAAGGGAAAGTGCCAAAATTCAAATTACAGTTGAGCCTTAGTCTTTGTAGGCCCTCATTGTTCCTGGTTCTCTCTTTTCTACTCACTAAAATATACTGTAACTCCCAAGTCAATGTTGTGGGACTTTCCTGGTCATTTGCAGATGTGCACAAAACTGAAAACTTGAGCCTCCAGATGTGCACTTGCTCTGCTGTTGAACATGATGGTTTGTCTACTTATTTCAGATCTTGTACTGTAAGTAAGTGTGCCCTTCTTATGGTACATTCAGTGCCATGCTTTTCACATTTTCAAGCTTTATGTTGCTGATTTTGCTGTTTAAAAGGGACCCCAAGCATAGTGCCAAAGTCCTGGCTAGTGTTTCCAAGCTCAGAAAGGTTGAGATGTGCCTTAAGGGGAAAACATATGTGTTAGATAAGCTCTATTCATCATGAGTAATAATGTTGGCTGTGAGTTCAATGCTTATGGTGCCACAATCAATATTATATAACATATGTTTAAGAGAAATACACCTAAGACAAGATTATGCATTGTTCATGTGATGACAATTTTGTGACCAGAAGTTCATAGGAACCTAAGCCTGTATTTCCCCTAGGAGCAGTGGTTCAGTATTCACTACTTCAATATTTGCAATGACTTTACAGAAAATAACTATCATGAATAACAAGAACTGACTGTAGGTCTCAGAAAATACTAAGCTGAATGATATTATGAGACAGTTGCATTTATTATAAGGAAGCTTTTCCTGTAGTTGCATAAAACATTGACAGAACTTTTCTGACAAAAGAAAAAAGGTAATTCCTTTTTCAAATTATACATATATACATATAAAACAACTGGAAATCGAGAAATTTTAGCCCTCAGATTATATGTAACAGTTATTTTATTTTATTTGTCATTAGATAAATGTAAAGTGAAATTTCAGTTGCCTTTTTCTCCCTGCCCTTGAAACCAACTGATACAATTATGTGCATATCTGAGAGTAAAGCTAAATGCTTAGCAGTGTGTGACCGATACTCCTTGCTTCAGGAAATGTTGGCTGCTGCTGCTACTCTTGCTGCTTCTGTTCCAAATGCCCTGGGTGAAAACATCCTATTTAAACCCTGAGACAATGTTCTCAAGGGACTAAGGTGACAACACTAAAACATATTAAACAGGATATATTCCCTAAAGGTAGGTGTGACCAGAACAGTCTCTGATTCTGTCTGTTGTTCCAGACAGTTTCCTTTTCTGTTGGTTGCCCCAGGTGGCTCAATAAATAATATGCTCATGCTGCCCAGAGAATATTTTGTAAATATAGGATATGGATTTACTGGTGAAGCAGTCACCACTTAGCCTTGGAAGCAGAGTTAGGTGAAAGGCCAGGAACTGGGCAATGTTCTAGGCTAGTGTGTTCTAAGCAGGAACCAAGTAGCTGGTTGAAATAAGGGTCAAAGAGATGTTGGAACTAAAAGTCAAGGAGAGCTAGAAGCTGTTAAAGCTTTTAGATTAGGGTATTTGTAGTGATGGAAAATAGCACCTCCATTTACTGTGGCTCTGAAGGAAAAAGGAGATAATGAGAAGACTGGGTGAAGACAGGTTTAGAGAAAGTTAGCAAATCACAAAATGTTAAAAAAGTAAATTTTTTAAAAATGTAAAAATAAAAAGGTAAGACCATGGTGATACAATGGAAACAGACGAGAACTAAGTAAACATAAGCATCTAATGTTGGTTTCATTCTTTATCTCCATTTCCTGCTGCCCCTTACTTTTCCTTCATGACCTTCATTATTTCAGGAACCTAGTTTTCAGAACTTGAGCTTAGAATTATCTGTCCCATTGCCCTTTCTGGAACTGAGGTTTTCTTCTGATTCCAAAACCAAATGCTTTTAATCAATCTAGTATTCTGTTACCATTTTTATATACATTACTCTAAAAAATGAATCAATAATTGTTATCAATTGTCACAAAACACATCCAAATTCAAGCAACTCTTTTTGAATTTTCATTTGAATTGGTAAGATTTATACTGCATGTAGCACTTTAGCACTGCATTTACCAATATTATTCAAAGAGCACTGTTACTCTACTACAAATTCGATTATTTATATAATGATGGAATATGGGAAAGAAAAGCAATCTTTCCTCATCTTTCAAGAATGATGGGATAAGTTTCAAAAAACAATGGTGAATTTTGTTTATGGCAGCATGCAGTTCTCCAGGGACTTGGATCTTTTCAGTACATTTTAAGACGCAGCAAAGGTAGAATAGAATGACATTTCCAGGAGGTTGCCTAATATTGTAAAAGGCTTTAGCTAAATCTCAAGTGAACTGCAGTAACATTTTACTGCCCTGTTGCTATAGCTTTCCACATGTAAGTGTATACAAGCTGTTTGAAAGTTGAAGTGAACTTCAGCTACATCATCGTTGTATCTGTCCCATTAAAAGAAAAAAAATAATATATTTTTCCAGTGAGTCTCAAAATCATAACCTAGATTTTAGTTCTTTTATTTTAAAATGAAATTTATTGCAAGTGGTGATAAATTAATCTGAGAGATTTTTAAAATTTAATTTAAAATATCAAACCTAACCTATCTAAAATAAGCAAAATATCACTTAGGTGGTTGTTAAGTGAAAAGTTGGAGAGGAACACCAGGAATCCTAGGAAATCGTCAGAATCTGGAAACTCACAAAAATTGTATAGCTTATCTAGAATATTAATGTGTGTCTATATTTAATATATGTGCTTCTAAACAGAAAAATAGTCAACAAGAATGGGGAAAAACACTTTCTAGATATGTTAAAGATTTCTTATTCAGAGTCTCAAAAACACTACCACAAATACAAGCTGACCTTCAACTAGACCTTAGCCTGTGTGAAATATTCTATCTCATGACCAGTGACATAGTGCCGTTTTTTAGTGCCCTTCCTCTCCCTTAGGGCTTCCCTTGTGGCTCAGCTGGTAAAGAATCTGCCTGCAATGTGGGAGACCTGAGTTCAATCCCTGGGTTGGGAAGATCCCCTGGAGAAGGGAAAGGCTACTCACTCCAGTATTCTGGCTTGGAGAATTCCATGGACTCTATAGTCCATGGGGTTGTAAAGAGTCGGACACAACTGAGTTATTTGCAGTTCACTTCCTCTCACTTAGAACATGTTAGGCAGTAGTCAGACACAAGTTTCGGCAGAATAATGTTCAGGGTTAAAGGACTATTTTCAATGTCTTTTCTGTTTCCTGATGAAGAATATATTAGAAACTGTAAATAAAACCCAGATTATATAAATTCCTTTCTAGCAGACATCATTTTCTCCTTACAGCACACTGAATCTTGATAACACAACAGCTAATCAATTCTGGCAATTCAGTCATCAGACGCACTAATAAGTAAACTAATCCAGATGTTTTTCATTAAATGATGATACATCCAAATAGCTAATTGTACTGTAAATTAAATTTATATTTTCTGTGAACATAGTTCCAAATGTATTTAAAGTTTATGAAGTGGCCATTTAGAATTTGGGAGTTTATCTATTTTCCCTATCAAAAAATAAAACAAATGAAATATGAAGTGGAAATTCACCTAGAAGCATATTGCTTCAAGAAATTCCTTGAGTCATTGCTGTACCTTTGAGGAGCCTTTCCCTGTTGCCTATAGAGTTTCTCCCACTTAAATACTGCCTCAGTGCTATGGGCACACCAGCATTTTTATGGTTTCTGATATCCGGGATCTGGTATCTGCTTGTGTCACAGGTCTATTTATTTCTTTGCTATGTCTTGCAACTTAGGAAGAAATTCTGTTTTATGAAAAATACTTGTCCTACCATTGGGAGCCCCAGAGAAAGAAGCAAGAGGTTGAAATGGATGTAGTATATTATTTATGGTGGTATCCCACAAGCAAGATTTTGTATGACTACATATGGTGCAAGTCTTATTTTAATTCAACCCTTGGGACATTGATCCAATAATGTTGCCAAAATATACTTCTCAAGTTCAGTGATAATAGAGTCTGAGGATAAGTTTTCAACTTATAGGTGCATACTTTTTCTTCATATTTTACACACATGCCAATTTAAATATATGTCATAGAATTTGTGACTATTTATGATTAAGTCTTAACTCTGATAAGTGACTATTTACTTTTGAGCAATAGTATTAAATTATGTCTTTATTAGGTTGGGATATTTTTCCTTTGTTTACAGTGCATCCAAATATACATGACATCTGTTCTTCTATTTAGGTGTTTAAAATTTTTCAAGCACAGGTACACATTTTTTTTTCTTTTGGTAAGTTGAACTCTTCTTATTCTCAGTGAAATATGAAATGTTCAAACATATTGGAATCTCCCATCAGAACTATTGCTTTCTCTGGATCTGTTTCAGGGGTTTTTGGCCCAAGCATAGAGAGGTGTCTGCTGATTTTACAAGCCAAGCCTGACATATGTTTTTTTCAGAACTCTACAATGGAATAAAGACATTTTTAAAATATTCAGGTCAAAGTAATGCTCAGGGGAAGAGCAAGTGTTTTCACTAAATCTGCATTTCACCTGAGGCTGGAGGGTCTATACCAAGGTTTTATTTTGTGTTTTTCTCGATCAGAGTGTTATATCTTACTATAACTGAATCACATATTTGCCTTTCTTTTTTTATCTTGAATGACTGTAAACAGAAGAGTGGTCTAGGTCAATGCACTACTCATTAAAAGGCAAACACTGTACACACTTCTTGTTTTTGTTTTCTTTCTTTTTCACAGCCCTCTATTCAAAAGGAAGCGACAGAAGAACAATGAAAAATGACTTTGGGGCATGTAAATAATCATTTCCCAGACTTGTCACTTCTTATTAAAAACCTAAGGAAACTAGACACAGAATTTTTTCTTATAACTCACATAGCTTCTCAGTTTAAATCTATCAGTATCTTTGAAATTCAAATAGTGTGGATGTAATTTGATTATAAGCTTATCAGAATTCATTCACTCAACTATTCATGTGGACAAAATAATATGGTATTTAAACAGAGCCATGTCTTCAGACTGAATAATTGAAAATTTAATATTCTTTGTCTCACTAACAATTATAGCCTAAAATAAGTTACCTAGGCACTCTCCACCAGTCTCAGCAATTCATTTCTGAAAATCAAAAGTTCTGTGTGAAAATGATTCCTGAAGCCCATTCCCTACTGTTTCAGTGGGAGAAATTATATTACTCATCAATCTAAAAACTTCAACCAATTTTCTAAAATGACTGTAGAATATAAATGACGAACTACCATGATAGGATGTAATATATTTCGAAACATTAGTTTTTGATCAACAAAAAAATGTTCAGTTCAGTTCAGTCGCTCAGTCGTGTCTGACTTTTTGCAACTCCATGAATCGCAGCACACCAGGCCTCCCTGTCCATCACTATCTCCCGGAGTTCACCCAAACATGTCCATCGAGTCGATGATGCCATCCAGCCATCTCATCTGCTGTCATCCCCTTCTCCTCCTGCCCCCAATCCCTCTCAGCATCAGGGTCTTTTGTAATGAGTCAATTCTTTGCATGAATTGGCCAGAGTATTGGAGTTTCAGCCTTAGCATCAGTCCTTCCAATGAACACTCAGGACTGGTCTCCTTTAAGATGGACTGGTTGGATCTCCTTGCAGTCCAAGGGACTCTCAAGAGTCTTCTCCGACACCACAGTTCAAAAGCATCAATTCTTCTGCCCTAAGCCCTCTTTATAATCCAACTCTCACATCCATACATGACCACTGGAAAAACCATAGCCTTGACTAGATGGACCTTTATTGGCAAAGTAATATCTCTGCTTTTTAATATGCTGTCTAGGATGGTCATAACTTTCCTTCCAAGGAGTAAGCGTCTTTTAATTTCATGGCTGCAGTCACCATCTGCAGTGATTTTGGAGCCCCCTAAAATAAAGCCTGACACTGTTTCCACTGTTTCCCCATCTATTTCCCATGAAGTGATGGGACCAGAAATGTTATGACTTGTTTAAAAATAAGAACTAAATGTAGTATATTGGATTGGTTCCAAATAGGAAAAAGAGTACGACAATGTTGTATATTGTCACCCTGCTTATTTAACATATATGCAGAGTACATTATGAGAAACGCTGAGCTGGAAGAAGCACAAGCTGGAATCAAGATTGCCAGGAGAAATATCAATAACCTCAGATATGCAGATGACACCACTCTTATGGCAGAAAGTGAAGAGGAACTAAAAAGCCTCTTGTTGAAAGTGAAAGAGGAGAGTGAAAAAGTTGGTTTAAAGCTCAACATTCAGAAAACAAAGATCATGGCATGTGGTCCCATCACTTCATGAGAAACAGATGGGGAAACAGTGGATGACTTTGTTTTTTGGGGCTTCAAAATCACTGCAGATGGTGATTGCAGCCATGAAATTTAAAGACGCTTACTCCTTGGAAGGAAAGTTATGATAAACCTAGATAGCAGATTGAAAAGCAGAGACATACTTTGCCAATAAAGGTCCGTCTAGTCAAGGCTCGCAGAAGGCGATGGCACCCCACTCCAGTACTCTTGCCTGGAAGATCCCATGGACAGAGAAGCCTGGTAGGCTGCAGTCCATGGGGTCGCTAAGAGTTGGATACGACTGAGCGACTTCACTTTCACTTTTCACTTTCATGCATTGGAGAAGGAAATGGCAACCCACTCCAGTGTTCTTGCCTGGAGAATCCTAGGGATGGGGGAGCCTGGTGGGCTTCTATCAATGGGGTCACACAGAGTTGGACATGACTGAAGTGAGTTAGCAGCAGCAGTCAAGGCTATGGTTTTTCCAGTGGTCATGTATGGATGTGAGAGTTGGACTGTGAAGAAAGCTGAGCACCAAAGAATTGATGCTTTTAAACTGTGGTGTTGAAGAAGACTCTTGAGAGTCCCTTGGACGGCAAGGAGATCCAATCAGTCCATTCTAAAGGAGATCAGTCCTGGGTGTACTTTGGAAGGACTGATGCTAAAGCTGAAAGTCCAATAATTTGGCCACCTCATGAAAAGAGTTGACTGATTGGAAAAGACCCTGATGCTAGGAGGGATTGGTGTCAGGAGGAGAAGGGGGCAACAGAGGGTGAGATGGCTGGATAGCATCACTGACTTGATGGACATGAGTTTGAGTAAGCTCTGGGAGTTGGTGATGGACAGAGAGGCATGGCATTCTGCGATTCATGGGGTCACAAAGAGTCGGACATGACTGAGTGACTGAACTGAACTGTACTGCTTGCAAGAAACCTAAAGCAAACATTCATTTATGATACATGTCAAATACAATTTAATGAATATATTTTGGAAAAAGTACAGACAATGATGTACAAGTATTGATTAAAAGATACTACATGATTGTTCTGGCTATCTCTTTTGCCTAAGAAGTGGCTTAAAACCATATTACTCTCTTTTATAGTCCCAGTAGTTAGTTGTTTGTGCTCAGTTGAGCGTTATAGCTTAGGGTTTCCCATGTGATTGCAGTTAGATGGCAGCTTCATTGTAGTTATTGAAAGATTGCAAGATTGTTCATGCACATAGCTGGCGGTTGATCTGGCTATTGGCCAGGAGCTGAATGGAACTGTCTCCTAGAGCACCTACACCTGGTCTCTCCAATGGACTTCTCAGAACATACTGGCTAACTTCAGATAGGAAACCCTGGAAGAACAAGCATTGAAGAGGTCCCGGCAGAATTTGTAATTTAGCTCTGAGAAACCTCAAAGCGTTATTTCTGTTGTATTCTCTTAGTTATACATGAATTGCCAAAGCCAGCCCAAAATAAAGGACAGGGGGAGTAGATGTTTCCTCTAGGCATCAGGGGCAGTATGAACATGCAGGAAGTGAAGTAATTGACTCTGACCATATTTGAACATTATCCATAATGAAATTTGGCAAACTACAAGCTCCCAGATAATATCAACCATGCCACCTGAGTTGGGCAGTATTAGGTAATTGTGACAGGGATTATATCTGCTATCTAAATATATTTATGATCAGAAAAAATTCTTCTATCTTATGCAGAAATTTCCAGCAATAAACTTGCTAGCTGAGGTGGGGCCTTGAAACTTAGGAAAAAGTTCAGAAATAGGTGGGAAAGGACGGCAGCAGAAATTGTGACCTGATGTGAAAGACAATGAGTTGGGTGAAAGAGGGATATTTTAGGTAAACAATTTTAGGTAAACTATTAGACTCAGAAGATCTGAGATTTTTCCATTATTTTCATGTTTTTGTTAACTTTATTGAACAAGGTTTTAAAATATTGAAGGGATTTAAGAAAGGCCTTTTAATTTTAAAATTAATACAAAGTAGAGCTTTGCTTACACTCCTATTTTTGTTTTTTGTTTTATTGTTCTCTAATAATGGTATTACATCATCTCTGAATGGTGGTATAAGAGACATCTGACCATTTGCAAAGAAAGGCTATCCTGGTACAAACAAAGGTGATGTTTTTTGTCACATAATCCGTACTTCTTTAAATTGATTTCCAGTGTTTTCATTTACTGCTCTTCCATGATTTTACCATTGTGGTCTTCTTCTGACTACTATTCCCATTTCTCTGGATGAAATCTAAAAGCTCTTATCATTTTCTTTGATCACCTCCAAGTTAGTTATGGTTGCAAATGCAACAATTTCCCCATTGGCATCAACCATATTTTCAAAGCTTTTTAAAGTGGCCACAAATGAAGGAATTCATTTGGTCCATGTAAAGTGTATCATTTGTTGAAAACTCTCTACCATGACTCATCAGCGAACTCTAATACTTTCTTTTTATAGTAAAAGGTTTTTTTTTCAAACGTCTTTCAGTGAAGTTTTTTGGTTGGCATCCATACCCTGCTTAAACAACATATTGCCCAGGAAAATGAATATAATAGGTCATAAGGGATGTAATACTCATCTATTCCACGGGATGAAAAAGTGGGCTGTGAAAGGAAGAAAGCCACTTGAATATTGTCACCATGTTACAACACTGCATGAATATCCAGGAACATTATTGCTATTGTGAAAAGCCTTCTTTGTGAGATTTTTTTGTATATATTCTCCTTGGTGTGCACCAATTGGCATTGAATACAAGTCACAAAAACCTTCTCATCAACAAGTATTGATGTTGACATTCTAGACAGCTGATGATGTTCTTCTGAGAATTTCTTGAGGGAAGAGAATCTTTCTGAATGATCACTAGAAAGGCTTTGAACTTAACCCCCAACCATTAAATCAATCTCACCTAGAGGCTTTGTGATCAGCTATTGTCTCTTCTTGCTGTGAGACAAATGTTGAAAAAGGCATGCACTCCAAAACAAAAGTTTTTTGTTTTTTTTTTTTTAACACAGAATAATTACTCAGTGGTATAGAGCCTTCTTCATCAATAATTTTTCTTTTATTGTAAGTGAAACAGGAATATGACATTCACCTCACTGTTAAGCACAGCTGCTTTCTCAACCATTTTAATAATAAGGAATATGGCTTGAAGAGGTAGCAAAATTCAGGACTTACTCCTTTAATGGTTTATCCTTGACCACCTTTAGCTTTTCAAATACGTTATTCACTTCTTGATCAACATAGTACAGAATCAAGTCTTGATCACTGGGGCTTACCATTCACTTTTTTAGGTTTACCCGAATCTTTTCTAACATAAAATGTTAGTATTTCTGTCCCACTACACATTTTACTCCCCAAATGCTTTATGACCTTTTGCTTATTTTTTTTCCACTACTTGTTATTACAGTATGTAAGGTGGTAACTCAAATAATAACCGTGTACTTGAAGTCTTTTGTGGCTCTACATTGTCAAACAATATTATATTAATTTTTTCCTTCTATTGTAGGCCCTCTTCTCACATACTTTGCTTACTCCCCCACATTTTTCTTCAAAGCTCTCTCAAACTTTTGAAGACAATGTATAACATGAGCCAAAAACATGGGCTAAGTAAAAGTAGGCATTAATAAAACTAGTTCAGGGTATCTGTACAAGGAGAGAAAATAATAACACTAAGTGTGACTCCATGATGACTCTTTTGGTAATAGCAACATTTGGTGGTCTCATCCCCTGTATCAGCACTCAGAATACGTTTTTTAAAACATTTACCTGCGATTTTGCTAATCTACAGTTATATCTGGAATGTAACATGAAACTTCCACTCCCTATAATTTTGTAAAATGTTTACATTTGAAGATAGATACAATGTTTTCCTCAGCAAGTATCAGTAGAAATCTATGTCAAAGATATATTTATGTTTTAAGGAATTTTGATATTAAAAACTAGGCAGTGTTCTACCAAGGAAGTTTACTGAAGACAGGATTTATAATGACAACCCACTCCAGTACTATTGCCTGGAAAATCCCATGAACAGGGGAGCCTGGTAGGCTACAGTCCATGGAGTCGCAAAGAGTCAGACATGACTGAGCAACTTCACTTCACTTCATATAGAGTTTTAATTAAAAAAGTGTTTATGAAAAGTTAGTTCAGATAATAACTTACAAACCATATATAGCTCTTATTCACTTATTAAATAAATACCACTTGCTACACTCACCAAAATGATCTTAATATGAGAGATGTAAATTGGTTATAGACAGAATGAACAGCGTATACAGAATATGTACCTAATTGTGTCAGTGACATCTGAGACTGAAAGTCAAGAAAATCGGAGTAATCTCATGTTTTTATCAATCAAGTATTTTAATAAAAGTCATGGCAAACACCACTAGCTGTCCACCAAATTGCATTTTTCTCTTCCATAGTAACAGATAGCACAAGACTTGACTACCTTCCCCAATCTCCTTGAAGGTGGATGTGGCCTAATTACTAAGTTCCTTCAATAGCGTAAACGTCTCAGCTTATAAAAGTGTATATGTGTCTCCTTCACTCTGACATACCCTTTCTGCTGACTGGAGGTGACAGGTGAAATGGTCTTAGGAAAAGGCAGATCCTGAGGGTTGTTGTATCACATGAAAGAGAGCTGCCTTCCAACCAGGAATGTCAACTTTACATCATTATGTGAACAGGAAGTAAACTGCTTGGTTGTTATGGCAGTTTAGCCTACTCTAACTATTATAAAAGCAAGTTAATATATTGACATTTTTATGCAGAAGTTTCAGCTTTTAAATGTTTGGCTTTTCCATTGAGAAAGTCAGAATTAAATTCAGTCATGTAAAAAATTAGGAATGCAGGATTTTCAACTTGTGTCTAACCTCCAAATATGTTAATTGCATTTATAATTTTGTTTGTGTTTCTTCCCTGAGAATCTTTAACATACGGTATGATTGCTAAATTTTGTCATTACTTTTTATTTTACTTTACACTTGGTTTGTGTGAAGTTCTTCCTTACACAGAAACTATAAAACTATGAAAACAAGCCCATATCATATATGTTGCATATTGGTCCATTCGCCTGACATCTTCTAGACATATGGTAAGTTCATAACAGATGTCTGTTAGGTGGAATTGAGAACTTGTCTTTTCTACCATGATGCCTTCTCAGTGTAATTATTGCTCTTTGCCTATAAAGTGATAATATATGAAAAAAAATAACATTCATCTAGGCATCAAAGTGTATAATTTTCATGTTTTTCCTTTTTTACCTTGGAAATGAAGATGCTATTAATTTTTAAAAGAACTCATCATGACACCACTTTATCTTAGAGTCATTTTGAGATATTTAAGGTTTTTTTTTTCTTTTTTTGTTTGGTAGTTAAAGTTACCAAGTGTGATTTCCAATCATCATTGCATATTACATTATTTTAAATTACTTTATAATGGTTCATCATCATAAAATTGAAACAAAATTAATTGTGAAGACTATTATATCAGGGCAATAAATTACCAAATTCTTATTTTCTCAACACAATATTTTAAGCTACTTTCAAAATATCAGTTACAAATAAATAGAAACCAAGTAATTTCTATTTGGGCAACAGTTTTCATTCTAAACTTAAATATATTATAGACAAAACAGACTTTGACTGCATATATGATATAAAATGAAAATATATTTGTAAATAACCCTGCCTAACAACATCATTTAAAATAATATTTCATGAACCATTGAGGGTGCAGTGAAAAAAAAATCAATAATGTTCTTAGTTTCCTTTTTATTATATATTTTAAAACGTACTTTTCCATAGGTATTAGTAATTATTACCCAGCTAGAACAGGAACAACTTGCTGTTAATTTTTATGTGGTTAAACTACTAATTGAATAAGCACATTTTGAAAACTAAACTGAAAAATGTGTTTGTCCCCAAAATAGTAATTTCATTGGTGGTTTACATCTTTTTCTGTTTTTCACTTATTTTAAGGCTACAATTAGAAACATGTTTGTATAATCAAACACTGCCTAGAGTACTGTATGACTATAAATAAATAATAATTATTAGGAGATCTTTGCCTATGTCATCATGCACTTCATTTGAAGTTACTAATGATATCAATGGCTTATAAGAGCATAATAATTTAGAGCAAACTTGCATTTTGCTGAGTCATTTTAATGTAGGTTTTGGCATTTTTTATTCAAATGGCAGAACATGTACAATGATGTCTTAAAAACTCATCAACAAAATTAAAAAACAAAGAAATAGACAAGAAAGAACTAGACAGCTTGCCAAACATTCAGATGTCAAGAATTCTTTCCAGCAATCAATTTCCCTCCTTTGCTAGAAAAAAAAAAATGTATCCAGAAAGAGGGACATGAATTTTTTGAAGACTTTTCAACACCTGAAGTTATGCTAGCAATTCTTGCTAAAGTTAATGGAAAATCTATTATTTTCCCTAGGGCAATCTTATTCTGTCCTTGGATCTGTCTCTCATGACAATTAAGGCCAATAAGGCTACAGAGATGGTTGAATGGCATTCTCTTCCATGTTGTTTGTGTGGAATCTGAGATGATAATTCCTCGTTTACATGTAAGGGATGCAAATCGATGCCTATATTACCAAAGAACTAGGAACTATGGGATTCTTGTCACTTATCTTACACAGCATCCATGTCCTATTTCCCTCTCTAAGTCATGAATAATACTGTGGAATTGAAGTAATATGCCATATATCTGGTCTCAGTACTATTTATGTTCTGTTACTATTCAATCTCTATAGCCATAAGAAAACTTCATAGTAGAATAGTTGGCTTTGGCATCATTGTCCAATGTTTAGGACAGAATCTTTCTTATTCATAGAGAAGGAGTATTCACCAATTTACACTGCCCTTATGTTTACTCCAACACAACTTGCTGGTATGATTTTTGTTTGTGAGTGTGGAAGATAATATTTCCACCTTAATTTATTCACTCAAAAATTATTTTAACATATAATGGGAGCAAAGGAAAAATGTTGATGGCATGTTAATTTCTTTTTCTTTTTTTTCTACAAAATAGTTGACTGTAAAAACTGATCCGGATTCCCTTGTACCACTTTTGAGGTATTGCCTTATATTAGAACTGTTAAGTTCCCAGGAATTAATCATATATGCTATGTATTAACCCTGTTAAAGAAGCATCACAATTTTTTGAAGGATCTACAGTTAGGGTAGATTTTGCAGACTTTGTGGAGGTTAAGATGTGGAAATTTAGTCTGAGTGATAAAGTCCTTGAGGTGACTTTAATACAGATGTCTAAAAAGACAGCAGGTGACTTCTTCTCAAAGGATTATCTGACTTCCATATTTAATGTGTTTCAATTCCACAAATTCATTTTATTGTCTTCTAAATGAAAGCTTATGATCTTGCCTGAGCAAAATTGAGAAGGAAAATAGAGACAGAAAGACATACCAAATATCTTTATTATATAAAAACTAATTGTAGACAATTCAAAATGAGCAGCTATTATATTTTTTAAAATTTATCATTTGTAGATTTTAAATGATCTTCTAATCTTTTCCAACATTTATGAACATCACCCAACAAATTGAGTCAAATTGTTTATACACAAGTAACTCAGTAAACCAGTTATAGAAGACATTGACAAAATATATATTTCCCTTTGACCTCACTATATTCACACTTAAGAATGAATACAAAAGAACTGAGTGAAGTAAGCACTGTAGATTCAAAGTAATAGCTATAAAGATTTTATCATGTTACTATTTATGATAGGAAAAAGCAGCCAACAGCCTAACTGTGGAATAATGGATAAATAATTAAGAAAACATTAATTGATCCCTACAATGATGTTGTACATATTTCTTTACGTAGAAAGAAGTTCTTATAATTTGTTGTTATTCAGTCACTAAGTCATGTCTGACTCTGCGACTACATGGACTGTAGCTTGCCAAGCTCCTCTGTCTGTGGTATTTTCCAGGCAAGAATACTGGAGTGGGTTGCCATTTCCTCCTTTAGGGGATCTTCCTGACCCAGGGATTGAACCCACGTCTCCTGCTTTGGCAATGATTCTTTAACACTGAGCCACCATTCTTACAACCAAATAAAATGTTATAAAATAGTATGTGAATTATAATCTTTTAATGAAATATACATGAATTCAAATATTTCTAGAAAAACATAAAAAATTTTAATTTAAAAAGCAATAATCAGATATCTAATGCTAGAGATAACAACTTTGATAAAACTTGATTGTCAGATATTGTATACTTGCATTGTACTGTATACCCTTTTTACACATTCTATTTTTGGAGGAGAAATACTTGGTAGTTAAATGCAAAGTGCTTTAATTTCTATGGGGTGTTAACGTTGAATTAACAAAATATTTACACATGTTCATGAGCCATAGCCTTTATCACTTTACCAACGGAAAAGATTGCATGACGCTAGTAGAAAGATTGCAGATAAATGTGGCTCTAAGTAAGCAGTTCTTGGCATGAAAAGAGTAACAAATAAAATCAGAAACTCAACAAAGAGGTCATCCACAGCGCTGAAAACTTCCTCCGAATAAACATCTACTTATATGGGCCATTTTACTACGTTCTGGATTTGTTCATTTGATTAGAAAACTCTTTGCCAAGATTTATTAAAAAAAAAGAAAAAACTTTGACAAGAATGTTGAAGCTATGTTTAGCTCAAAAAATACCTCTTTCTCAGTTTTGCTTCATTAACCATGGTTTCCTTATTAAACATAGGAAGTTGTGTTTGGAGTGGCCTTAAATTTTGTCATGCCAATCAACTTGAGTTTTGGAGGAAAATGGTTTTGAAAGATTTTTAAAATTGGACAAGAACCCTTGAAGATTCTTCCTTTTTGTTGGAGTCGGGAGTAGTTGGGCCCCAAGTTCTGAGGAGGCAGGTGGGCCAGGCAGGCCCTAGGAAAGGCAGTGATGCTCAGCTCCCCCACACTATGCCATCCTGGAGAAAGCGCTGAACTGTCATGCTTCTCAAGCCCCTCCTTTGACCCCTCTCATTAAGACAGATATTCCCTTCCCATCTCAGATGCTCCTTTTCCTTTTCTTTCCCAGCCCCTCCTGGCACTAAGCCACCTGCCCAGGGGTACCTGGTCTTCTCACATCTTCCCACCCTAGTGTCAGGCAGCTGGCTGGTTTTGTATAATACTCGTTGGCGGACAATGATTTTTTTTTCTTTTTTTTTTTTTTTGTTAAGTTAAACAGGCCCAACTTTGTTCGCTCTACTTAATAGACACAAGATAGTGTTATAAATGTTATCGTGTCAGTCAGTCTTGTCAGTCGTGTCTGACTCTTTGTGAACCCCCGGACTGTACAAGCCATGGAATTCTCCAGGCCAGAAAACTGAAGTGGGTGGCCTTTCCCTTCTCCAGGGGATCTTTCCCACCCAGGTATCAAACACAGGTCACCTGCACTGTAGACAGATTCTTTATCAACTGAACTATCAGGGAAGCCCACGAGATAATGTTATAAATGTCAAGTGATTAAATGTATAGACTATGAGCAGAGGAAAACAAGAAAATCTTGCCATTTGTGACAACATGGATGGCCTTTGAGGGCATTGTGCTGAGGGAAATAAGTTAGAAAAAGGCAAATACCATACGATCTCACTTACATGTGGAATCGTAAAGACAAAATGAAACAAAGCCAAACAACAACAACAACAAAAACAACCTCAAAGATACAGAGAACATGTTACTGATTGCCAGCGGCAGGGGGTTGGGGAGACCGTGAAATGGGTGAGAGTGGTCAAAAGATATAAACCTCCAGTTATGAAACAAATGTCATAGGATGTAACATATAGTCTGGTGACTAGTTAATAATAAGTGTATTGTATATTTGAAAGTTGCTAATGGAATAAATCTTAAAAGCTCTCATCACAAGAAAAATAACAAAGCCTATGTGTGGTGATGACTGTTAGCTAGAATTATTGCTGTAATCATTTCACAATATGTACAGATATTGAATGATAATATTGTGTACCTTAATACACAAAATGTTATATGCTAGTAATTAAAAAAAAAAAAGAAGGCAGGAGACAAGATTGTTGTTCTTATGATGGGACAACAGAACTTATACCATATTCCACATATTTATTCCAGAGATATTTCCAGCTTACTATGTATTAATGCTAAATTCTCAACTATTAGAGTCTGAACATAAAAATGAACTTTGGAAGTCTGGTGAATCATTTTAGCCTGTATGAACACATTTGTAGCTGAAATCAAAGTAACATGGTCTAAAATATTAAACTCATATTAAAGATTTTTTTTAGTTTAAACATTCTTTTGGCATTTTTTATATTATACATCGTAACTGTTGCCTACATGCTTATAGGTAGGAAGTGAATAGCCTAGGGTATTGTACAGAAAACAATAATTGTGATAAACATATATGAGAAGCATGGGTGCTTTTTCCATTTGAGAAGCTGTCATTATTTCAAAGCATAGAATTAAGTATTTCCTTGGATTAAGAAATATGGAAAGAGTATTAAAAATTGCTGTGAAGGCAATTTTGGAGACCAAACACCTTATTCTTAAATATAAAGCATGACAAAGTAATGAGCAAAATGTGTATGTGAGCCTGATGGATATAATATTTATTTTATCCTCACACCTGTATAAAAGATTGCTATAGTTAAAGATATTGGTGTGAATATTCAAGTCTTACTCAAGCCAACAGGGAATGTTAAGATTAATAATGCATGTCAAATAAGAGAAGCAAACAGTATGGACCCAGGTGTGAATATGTTTGCCTTGTTTCTAGTTTTAGTTCAGTATTTTTCCTCTCTGTCATTAAATTTTTCTTATAGGAAGTAATCTTTTATTACACTGATGAGATGAGTTTATAAGATTTTACTCCAAGCAGAATACTGCTATTAAAAAAATTCCAATTTTTGTGGGGTTTTTTTTGGGGGGGGGGTAGGAGGGGGGAATGTATTAATTTACAAAAATAGAAAAGCCTTATGTTTAATGTGCTACCCTTGACCTGAGATCAAAATCTTGGATTTGTCTTTAATGGAGGGATTTTGCTCTGCCCTGCAGTGTTTATGACCAAAGAATATATATGCTTCCTTCATCACTGCTGTGGGGTTATCACATGCAACTGGTTTAAGCAAATGGAAACTACATTACTATTACACACCCATCTCTGAGTCCAGATGAGAAACAAAACAATTGGACCATAAATGTCATCATTAGCTTGATTTTATATATATGCACATAAATTAAATGTGTGTTTGGTGTACATATTTGGCAATAAGTCAAAAAATAATCTCATAGCATCTTTAATAACTATTATTTAAACAAAATATGGCATGAAGAAGTAATGTGATCCAGAACTCTGAGTAATCCCAGCCACAGTTCACTAGGATTTTCAGTAGTTATTGAAGCCTATGAATGTTTGTAGCTTTTCTTTCAGTCTCTCTGAAGACAGGTCTGTCCTTGAGGTGTCAGATTAACACTCCACTCGGAAGACAAATTGTCCGTGGGCATGGTGGACATATGAGAGCCATTAGATAGTGTGCTCTGCATTCTTGAAAAATGAAAAATTCTCAGCAACATTACATTTTATAAATGCAAGATGTTTATTATTACAGTACCAGCAATAAATGTTTAGAAACTGGAGAGGGTTCACAATGGTTCTGACTAGGAACATATGCCTATCAAGTTCATTGGAAGCGGAGCCATTGATTTTTGGCATTAAACAAAGAGTCTGGAAGCTATTATGCATTTGGGCTTCTATGAGTATTTAATTATATCAATAGGAGAACACAATTTCTGTTGTGTGCCTAGTGATGAATGTCTCCACTTATTCATGTTACTGTGCATGATAGATGAGTTTAAACCAGATGCTGTAACTTTCTTGCAATTTGAGCAAATTATTTAAATCATTTTCTTGAAAATTTAGAGGATGCCTTCACAGACATCATTGAAGAAACCTTGTTTATGGAATCTCTTTACAGATTTCCCTCAGGACAATATGCAAATTGACACACACACACACACACACACACACACACACACACAAACCTGCATATAAACATTTCCATGTCTTGATGTAAACTGATAAAGGCTACTCTACTGCTCTTACCCTTATGCACTTTCCCAGCTCTGCCATATTTCTGCCTTAAAATGATGCCTGCTTGGATATGTGATTACTACTGTTTATTTTATATTTACCACTGCATAATCAGACATAATTTAATGATACAATCCAAAGCCTGTTGTCTGGCTGCTTTCTTCCAATGTAACTGCAGTTAAGATATTGACTCAAGCCCTATTCTTTTGTATAAGATGATTTTACATACAGAGTGAAAATCTTTTAAAGAAATTCATTGCTTGTGAAAATAAGAGAAACAGATTTTACATTTAAGCCAACACTTTGCCCAGCACCTAGACATGAGAACAGTAAATGGCTTGCATGTCATAAAGGTATAATAAATATATATCTAATGAGAAATAACCCCACTCCAGTGCTCCTGCCTGGAAAATCCCACGGACGGAGGAGCCTGGTGGGCTGCTGTCTATGGGGTCGCACAGAGTCAGACACGACTGAAGCGACTTAGCAGCAGCAGCACCAGCAATGAGGAGTAAATGAAGTAATGAAAGGCTCCAAACAAATGGGAAAAGGAAAACACTTGAAAATGGTACAATTTTCAAAGGCAAAATGAAGTTTTATTTACCTATTTATCATTTAAAATTCCAGAATGATTGCTATATAAATGTTTATAAGAAGTCTTCAGAAAACGGAGGAACTTTTCAGAAGCTATCTATCTGTTGGGACCTACGGTCAAGGAGCCTCAGTGTATTTCAACTATACCAAGTTCAACATCTTTTCATTAAGGTCAGAAGCTAAGTTTTCAAATCACTAGGTAGTTTTATTGTCTCATGATAACCAAATGCATGCAAGTCTGATTCATTCAAAAAAACGTACTTTAAAGATTAACTAAAGTGAGAATTTGGTGGCAAGTTGGTCATTCAAGATTTCTAATTTTTCTATCATATTCTTAAAGAGACTTAGTTAATGGCTTATTTTTACACAAAACCAAGTTTATCAAGAAAGACCCAACATATAATTTGAGTTTGGGTTGCCATAAATCATACAATTTTAAAAAACGATTAAAAGATTCAAGTACACAGAACAGTTGAAATTAGCCCAACCATACTTTAGTGTTTTCAGAATTTATCACATCTGTACACAGAAGCCTCTGAATGTTACATGAAATCAAACATCAGTGACAACAGTATGAAAGACTTATTTTTTAAGTGTTCAAATGCTTATTACAAAAGTGGACACAAAATATCCCTAATCTTAAATCCTACTTGGAATAATTGTATTGATAGTTTAGAGAACAGCTTATAGTAGAGTAAAACCCATGAAAGATGAACTAGTATCTTTCCAGAACAATTTCACCTTGTTCACTAAGATATTGTTTTAATATTAACAAAACATTTATTGAAACTCAAATAATTATTAAAATATGGCTTTAACATACAACAAAAGTAAAATATATGATCTTAAAAGATATTTAAATCTGTGAGGGTATATTTATGAGGTGCCATCACAATTACAAACAACACATATGTTTTGTTGTTGTTGTTATTTAATCGATAAGTCATATTGGGCTCTTTTATGACCCTATGGACTGCCAGGCTCCTCTGGCAAAAATAAAAGATTACCTCTCCCATGAAGTATAAAGAATCTGCCTACAATGCTGGAGACCTGGGTTTGATCCCTGGGTTGGAAAGATCCCCTGTAGGAGGGCATGGCAAGCCACTCCAGTATTCTTGCCTGGAGAGTTCCATGAACAGAGGAGCCTGGCAGGCTGCAGTCCATAGGGTCTCAAAGAGCTGGACATGACTGAGTGGCAAAGCACAGCACAGCCTTCCAGGTTCAGTTCAGTTTAGTTCAGTTCAGTTGCTCAGTTGTGTCTGACTCTTTGCAACTCCATGGACTGTAGTACGCCAGGCCTCCCTGTCGATCACCATCTCCCAGAGTTTACTCAAACTCATGTCCATTGAGTCGGTGATGCCATTCAACCATCTCATCCTCTGTCGTCCCCTTCTCCTGCCCTCAATCTATCCCAGCATCAGGGTCTTTTCAAATGAGTCAGCTCTTTGCATCAGGTGGCCAAAGTATTGGAGTTTCAGCTTCAATATCAGTTCTTCCAATGAATATTCAGTATTGATTTCCTTTAGGATGGACTGGTTGGATCTCTGCTGTTCAAGGGACTCTCAAGAGTCTTCTCCAACACCATAATTCAAAGGCGTCAATTCTTCAGAGCTCAGCTTTCTTTATAGTCCAACTCTCACATCCATACATGACCACTGGAAAAACCATAGCCTTGACTAGATGGACCTTTGTTGGCAAAGTAATGTCTCTGCTTTGTAATATGCTATCTAGTTTGTCATAACTTTCCTTCCAAGGAGCAAACGTCTTTTAATTTCATGGCTGCAGTCACCATCTGCAGTGATTTTGGAGCCCCCCAAAATAAAGTTAGCCACTGTTTCCACTGTTTCCCCATCTATTTGCCATGAAGTGATAGGACTGCATGTCATGATCATGGCTTTCTGAATGTTGAGCTTTAAGCCAACTTTTTCACTCTCTTCTTTCACTTTCATCCAGAGGCTTTTTAGTTCTTCTTCACTTTCTGCCATAAGGGAAGTAGCCTTCCAGGTAAGTTTATGTTTTTTCAAAGTTCTGAGTCACTACTTCTCAATAGGTAATACTAGTCATTATCCATTTCATTTTTTGTTGTACCCATATGCTGCTGCTAAGTCGTTTCAGTCGTGTCCAACTCTGTGCGACCCCATAGATGGCAGCCCACCAGGCTCCGCCGTCCCTGGGATTCTTCAGGCAAGAACACTGGAGTGGGTTGCCATTTCCTTCTCCAATGCATGAAAGTGAAAAGTGAAAGTGAAGCCACTCAGTCGTGTCTGACTCTTAACGACCCCATGGACTGTGGCCCACCAGGCTCCTCCTTCCATGGGATTTTCCAGGCAAGAGTGCTGGAGTGGGGTGCCATTGCCTTGTCCGTTGTACCCATATATTCCTTCTTTTTTGTCGCTTTTGACACACAATATATTTGTTCTATTTGCACTTCTTTATTCCTGCCTCCATGATAGGGAATAGTTTGGTGGAATAAAACTAAAACAGACTCTGAATTTAGATTTAGCAGTAGAATTGGAATGCTCATTTCTAAAACAATCATAATTATATAATTTATAGAATTACTTTAAATGAAAAAATAATGTACATTAGATCCCTCCTCTGTTATGTAGGCTCTCTGAAAATCTATTCTATTGACAATTATTATCAGTCTTCTCCAGGCCCTTAAGTGGGTAGAACTTTTTTGTGATCTCACTTAATATTTCTTACCATTAAGAAAATGGTTAAAGAAACCACAAGTTTAGATCACTTCAAATGGCAGTGTAGCCAGCAAAACTGAAATTCAAATGAATCTTAAAAGTTACTTTGATTTAAAAAATCAAATCACACTTGTGTATTCATTCTTATTTTTTTCCCTATTTAATGACTTAAGTAAAAGTTAAATACTGAATCTAGTATGAGGGAATCAATGATGAATTTACATGTTCAAGTCAGAAGCAGTTGAGGGAGTTTGGAAACGTTTTAAAGTTCAGCAAATAGGATATCTTCAAAAAATTAAATACTTTGTACTGAATGTTACAACATAGTAGGTATCAGCATTCAAGTTCAGAAATATTTTCCAGTTAGCTGGTACAAAAACTGTGAAAAGAAGTTACCTTGCCAGTGCTATAAGTATAAAACCCTGTGAGGAAAAGTGAAGGAAACAGAAGGGCAAAAGGGAGTATCAAAACTAGGTCATTACTAATGGGTTAGAAACCAGATGATGGATACTCCCATATACTGCATAATTATTAATTGAAGCCATCAAATGGTCTAATTACTTTAATATGTTTTTGCATCTATTTTCTCCCTTGATATATTTTCTTGCTCTTAATGACTGTACTTGGAACAAGATTAAGGATTTTTTTTTTAAGTCAAAAGCAAATGAAATGATCCTTTTCTTTCTTTTGTAATAATTGCTTCCATGGTATTCTAGGAGTTTAGATAACTCATTTAACAACTATCAAGTATTTAGTATGACTCAGGAAGGACAAGTGCTTCTTTTTTAGGTATTTATGGTAGAAGAATATCAAGAATGGTTTTCAACAGACTCCTTAATAATACTGGTTTTTATGTACTAGTGCTAGTGTCTCAAAAGTTTAAATTTGACAGCTCCATTACTGCAATCTCAACTTCAGGTTAAGAATTCTGTCATTTAAATTGTTTGTTTATGGTATAATTAAGTCTTAGCACTTTTAAAGAGCTCTAACATCTTATTTCTGATAAGACAAATATTCTTTTAGATTGCTTGGCTTGCCTTAATTGGATTCCCTTTTGCACCTAATTCCATTATTTCAATAAGTGCATCTAATAGTAAACACCTTGAGAATATAAAATATTTGATATAGTAATAGGAGGAGGAAGATGAGAAAAAGTAGTAGCAGCAGTAACAAACAGTATTAGTTTGCAGTATTCTATAACCCATCCTATCTATTTCAAGGGCATCATCTAATCCTATGAGTAAATGCTTATTTCAAAGATGAAGTAACTGAAGCTCAGAAAGATTATATAATTGACCCAGTGTCACCTAGCAAGTAAGTGGTGATGTCAGCTTGGATATTAATACTATTACTCACTTAAATATACAAACCAATTTTTACTCTTTTTTAATCTATTACTTAGTTTAGGAAATCATTTACTCTATTCCCCTCTTTGGGGGAACTATTGTTAAATATTTTTTTTCCTGTTAATGTATGGTCCATTTATTGTGACCCTCACTAGACCATGATCATGAAAACGAATCACCCCTTTTCATTTATAGTATGTCAATGTAGAATTCCTATTTAAGGGGAGTGTAGCTCTGCTCTCCTGTCATCCAAAACATCGACACTGACTTTCTTTGCCACTTCCCAATGGCAGTGTAGAACAGAGTTTTCTACAGCTAGTGCATTTCATGCTGACTACGTGAGGAAGGGGCTGCCTGTGCGAACTGCTGCGCTGCCCTGCTGATGCCACAGCAGCATCCTGTGCTAAGGTGACTGCCTTCTCAGGTCCACCAGGAAAGCCATACCACAGTTTGTGAGAATAGGATTTTCCTAGTGTTTATAATCCTGGGAAGAGGTTAATTACAGTCCAGGATACTGTAGGTCTCTGATTTGAGGCGAAGAGGGGTACACTCTCTGGATGCAGTATGAGACTGGGCCGACATTTTGAGGGTGGAGAGTTCTGGATCTATTCCAATAATGGGGGTGGGCCACCGTAATGAGACAGAAACAAATAGACCAAGAGTGGTGACAAAAGTGAGTGGCAATACTCAGAGTCATATTTAACCACAGGTGACAGCACAGTAAATCAATAATACTTGGGACAATTTACCGAAGAGATTACTGAGTATCCTTTTCATGAAGTGTTGGGTGTTATAGAATTGACCCTCAGAGAGTATCTGATTCTGTGGGTGTGTGTGACTATTGTCTAAGCTGTTTTATAGTTCCGTGGGGTGAGATTAACTGGTAGAAAACTGATAACACTGTAAATGATTCTCACCTTTAATCAATGCAAAGAATTCCTGTCTACAGCAGTGCAAATTAATTTTGTTTGATTGAGATACAATCGACCTGCGCTAGGTGGAAAAGAT
This sequence comes from Budorcas taxicolor, assembly GCF_023091745.1. Taxonomy (NCBI): domain Eukaryota; kingdom Metazoa; phylum Chordata; class Mammalia; order Artiodactyla; family Bovidae; genus Budorcas; species Budorcas taxicolor. The sequence continues at coordinate 38,050,512 of NC_068913.1, read as the reverse complement.
AACTCCAAATGTAGCAATTGTTGTATGAGGAATCAGCAGAGTGAGAGGGGCCACTAGCAGAAATTACATGTATGGACAGGCCAAAACAGGGTTGAAAGACAACATATTCCAAACCAGTGTGACCCAAGAAGGACCCAAGTTGGCCATGGGGTAATGGGGAAGACAGTGATACTCAAGGAATATCTTTAATATGCACTGATTTTATATTTGCATGAAAATCGTGTCTTTAACATTTTGAAAATTATACTTGGGCAACACATTACAGCAAGACGGGACTATTCTTCATCATAAATGCTTTGTTTGTTATAAAATAATCAAACTTTAGGTGACTTATTGTCAAGTCATAGATAATTTGTGACTAGATTTCTGTTCTACATATCCTAAAGCTCTGGTCTTCAATATATAACCCCCTCTACCTCCAGCCAGGTAGTTAAAGTGGTAGAGGCAGTGGGTTAGGAACAAAATCAGAGGCCTGGAGAAACACAAGGTCAAAGGTTTAAACAAGTGGTCACAACAGGAGAAAGTTGTATCGGTTCATTTTTGAATGCAGAGTAAGCAATTATGGCTAAATTTAATCACAATATAGGGTACATAAAAGGTATATATGCTACAAAAGGAGGCTTTTATCCAAGAAACTGAGAAATACATATATCACATCATTTACTTGACATCAGAAATCCATTTCTGAAAATTCAGATTCTTTATGAAAATGCTAACTGTGGACTTGTATTATTTTCATGTAGCCATCGTGACAAGTTCTCACAAACTGGGTGGCATAAAACAACAGAAATATCTTCTCACAGCCCTGGAGACCAGAAACCTGAAATCAGTATTACTGGTCCACAAACAAGGTGTTGGTAGAGTTGCACTCCCTCCAGAGGCTCTAGGGGAGAATCTACTTCTTGCTTCTTTCATGAATGTAATTACAATTGCAAAGACCTCTTTCACAGATAAAGTAACATTTACAGGTTCCATCTATTAGAAACTTACATACTTTGGAAGGTGTTATTCAGCCTACTAGAGAACTCATTTTTTATCAAGTTGGAAAAACTATAATGAGCTACATATTAAACCAAAATCCTCATCCAATATTTTTTAACAACACAGTAAAGCATGTTTGTGTAAGAAATATACTACCAATGTGGATCTAAAGTACATAAAACATTATTTTCTAATCACTAAACAATGAATGTGAACAATGTGAAGAAGGCTGAGTGCTGAAGAATTGATGCTTTTGAACTGTGGTGTTGGAGAAGACTCTTGAGAGTCCCTTGGACTGCAAGGAGATCCAGTCCATTCTGAAGGAGAACAGTCCTGGGTGTTCTTTGGAAGGACTGATGTTAAAGCTGAAACTCCAATACTTTGGCCACCTCATGTGAAGAGTTGACTCATTGGAAAAGACTCTTATGCTGGGAGGGATTGGGGCAGGAGGAGAAGGGGACAACAGAGGATGAGATGGCTGGATGGCATCACTGACTCGATGGACATGGGTCAGAGTGAACTCTTGGAGTTGGCGATGGACAGGGAGGCCTGGCGTGCTGCGATTCATGGGGTTGCAAAGAGTCGGACATGACTGAGCAACTGAACTGACTGAACTGAAACAATGAGTAATATAGTTATAAAAATAGTTGCTTTATGTTTTATGACATGCACATTTTTGGTTCCAGCAGCATTTCCTTCACTGATTCTCAGTGCATCCTTCATGATATCTACATTAGATTCTGCGTTCTACCCACTGTATTTGGGATGTAACACTAGGCTTTTTTGAATATATTTTTGGTGTTTGCTGCTAAGTCACTTCAGTCGTGTCTGACTCTGTGCGACCCCATAGATGGCAGCCCACCAGGCTCCCCAACCCCTGGGATTCTCCAGGCAAGAACACTGGAGTGGGTTGCCATTTCCTTCTCCAATGCATGAAAGTGAAAAGTGAAAGTGAAGTCGTTCAGTTGTGCCTGACTCTTAGCGACTCCATGGACTGCAGCCCACGAGGCTCCTCCATCCATGGGATTTTCCAGGCAAGAGTACTGGAACGGGGTGCCATTGCCTTATCCTTTTGGTGTTTACTATGTTTCATTTTATTGAAGAGATGAAATTTACTTTTTCCTAATATCATTTTCAGCTAAAATATCAAGAAGCATTCTACTAGGCTATATTCACCAGGAATATGTCCATAATGAGAATGGTGTATTCTCAGAATTGGACTTGGAGTCATAATGGGTCATATCATAAGTGGGTTAGAAAAGAGAAACAAGTTCTATTTAAAGAGAGAGAACAATTCTCAAATAAAGAGAAGACCATTGTGACCAGACTGTATATTTTAAATCCACCAAATTGGACTTGTCAATTTTTAAACCATTTAAGAAAAGATGTAAAGGACAACAATGTCAGAATCTATGCAAGTACTGATCTACCTTCCATTCAACCTAATTATTGTTTGCTTCCCAAGTTCTTTTGTTTTTGTTTTCATACAAAGACAGACTATTTTGACAGCTATCTTCCTTCTTAAAAAGGTAGCATTCTAATTTTATATATCAGTCTCTGGTGATGTAATTAAGCAGATATAATCAACTTTGGATGTTAACAATTTTAATTTTTTGGTTCTGGAAAGATGCTTTCTCCAAAATACAGCTAGAATTTAATTTTCTTCATTTCATGTTGTTTCAAACTGTTTTGTTTTTTTTGTTTTTTGTTTTTTTTGCCTAATTTGCTATGTTAGTCTTCTATGTAGTCTTGGATTCTACCCATGTTTCTCTGAAATATACTTTTCACACAATGATCATTTAAACATGCAAATCATATCATGCTGATTTACAATTTCAAATTCTTTAATTTCTGGCTACCTTGCCTCTAGGGGATGTGCCCCCAGCTATTTTTCTCACCTCATCTCTTTCCTCTTATTCTCCATCTCATTACCTGCTGGCCACATTAACCTTCTTTCTGTTCATCAAATATGTGGAGCTTACCCCCCACCTGGTGTTTGCTGTGCCCTGAGCTGGAATGCAATTTCCCAGATAGGAGCATAGATTCTCTGTAGCATGCAGGGCTCAGCAGACCTTAAGGCAAGCTTGTTGCAATGGTTCAGTCGGAAGCCTCCCAACCTCCATTGCCTCCGAATGCCTCTGCTTTATTTTATTCCAAGAGCTTTTCATTCTCAGAAATTATTTTATTTATTCGCTTGATTATAGACTGTCAGTACCACAAAAGCAACTGCTGCTTTTATTCACAGAATTGATGATAATCTAACTTATATTAACACATTAATCATTTAACTCAAAAATCTATAACTTAGCCTTTTAAAAGGGTCTTATTTCTGTCTTAGTTTTAAGCAGCATCTCATCAATGTGTCTCTGAGGCTGGGTAAATGTACAAACAGAGGTATCCAAGGCCATCCTATAGGTAGACAGGTTTCTCTAGGATATGGAATCCTAAAATGTGTCCACGTTGAGAGTCTATTGAAACTGCTCCAGGAAGCCTATCCTCTTTTGCAACTGGCACGCCAAAAATGGTACACTGGTACCCATATGCAGAAACACAGAGAGACATACACACACAGAGACACACACGAATGCACATTCATCCTTTAGGTTCAGGAACTGTTGGGTAGTGCCTAAGATATCTAAGAAGGATGTCTACAGTCGTGACAAAATTATTCTGTTTATTCCACTGCAATACAAACAACAAACATCATTTCATATGCAACCTACTATTTAAAGAATATTGAGAAGAACAGCACAGACTACTGTATTCACACATTGCTCTCCATCCCTGATACAGAAGACATATTCCAATGTTTACATGACTTCAAAACCCTGAACTGTCTCTTGTTTAATCAGTATCCCCTAATTTACCACATAGATTCTCATTCTTCTTGGCAAACCTTTTTTCTTTATATATTTAGCTTATTCCTTGCTTAATTCATCTATGAACAAGATTCTTTTATGAAATTCTCTCTAAGTGATTAGTAAAATGTAAGAAGTGTGAAACTGTTAGTCATTCAGTTGTGTCCAACTCTTTGCAACCCCACATACTAGAGCCCTCCAGCTCCTCTGTCCATGGGATTCTCCAGGCAAGAATACTGGAGTGGGTTGCTGTTCCTTTTCCAGGGGATCCTCCAATCGAAGAACCCAGATCTCCTGCACTGTAGGTGGATTCTTTACATCTGAGCTATCAGAGAAGCCCTTTAAAATGTAAGAAGGCCTTAGCATTTCAGAGCTGGCCTATCACAGATAAGATCACTTTCAAAGAAAGAAGAAACCACTCTGTTGCTTTCAGCCTCTGTACATTACAAGTGTTCCAGGACTTAGACACAAATTTTTAAAAGAGAAAAAGCATCCAAGCAAGTTGAAAGAAAGGATTGGTCACTGGAGAGGACTTGAGCCTGGAGCTAGGTAGGAAGAAGATACCAAAAATATAAGAGGACCAGTGAAAGGTCTCACTTAGAGCTTAACATCTGTTACTTTAACCCCCAAAACAAAGATTTGGCAGCTTTAGAGCCATCTCTTTGAATTCATAATATTCCAGACACCTGAATATTTCTTAGCAGAAAAGTTACTATTTCTTTCTTTTCTCTTTTTCACCTTTGGCCAGTCTCTCTAGTCTAGGCAAATATACGAATGCTGTCTTTTCACATATTAAACAGCCCCTCTTGGTAATTTGCAAACAAGTAAGTAACCTTTTCAGAGAAACCCTCCAATAAACTCTTAAAATAATAATTTTTTTTGTCTTACACTCTCTTTTAAAATTTTGAAATTATTTACTATATTTGAGAGAAGCTCTTTTAAAAGCTATAATAATACATGAATCTTCATAATATAAAGTCAGTCTTTTTTTTTTTTTTTAATCCTCTTAAGTCATTAGGAAAAAAAGCATTAGGTCAGAATTTAGTATAAATCCTAGTTCACCTTCTGAACTTAGAGGCCTTGCTTCTATCTTGGCAGAAAGCAAGTCAAACAAAGAGAGCCCAGAGTAACTATAGGGGCCAGTTTCTTCTTTCCCAAATGAGATGAGACATAGGAAAAAATCTACGGTAATCGTAATCAAGAGCCAAATTAGGCAGAATGAGTTAGAGAAACTCAGTCCGACTCAGCCAACACGTGAATTGATAAATGTCCATATTGAGCTAAACTGTTTTTAAAGAACTTGCACTCTCTAGGAAGATGTTCCGGTGGTGTTATGGTGTAGATCTTACCCTAAAGGGCACTAGCTCAGAAGACTTAACAAAGAACCCAAATATCAAATGAGAGAACCTTTCAAAGAGTCAGGATTTACTGAGGAGCTTTCTAGGCCGAGGCAACAGTGCTCTTAAATGCATTTCCTTTACTATTCCTGAGTTTCTCAGGGCTGAGCTGTTCAATGTTCCGTGCTCTGTATTTCACATCTAGTCTACCAGTCTCAAACAGGTATGTTAGCTCTGCCAGAACATGAGTGTCACGTTGGTTAAAGCCCTTCTATATGAGTAAATTGCCGTTCCACTTGTCAGTATAATTTCAAAAATGACTATTCATCTATACACAGTTACTGACTTTTGTAGTCTGGATAAATAAGAAGTTACAAGTAAGAATTTAAAAAAAAAACAAACAGCAATAGGAACTGTAAGCATAATCATTTCACAAAGGACTGGGCATTTTAATAACAAAAAATGTAGAAAGTCTGAAACAAAGAATAAAAATGTCATTAAAATAAACTTAGCTTTATAAGTTTTCTTATATCATCTTTTAGCCTTCATATTTCTTCGCAGACTGACTCCAAAGTACAGAGTGCTTGGTAATACTGAAGTAGGCTTTCTCTAACTTGCCAGCTTTTTTTCACCATTTTTTTCACTATAGTTACCTGGTAAAAATTTAAATCTTCAAGCACATAGGTCTGCATAACTTGCAAGTCTCCTTCTGGTTTTCATTTTCTTATAACCTGAAACTACTACTGACTTTAAAGTGTTCAGCATAAAACCCAATTTGTGCTTTTATTCATTTACAACAGATGGGGTTACCATGAAAAGGGGGACAGATTATATGTTCCCTTTTCTGTAGTTCCTTTATTAAAATCACTTGCATTATTTTTATAAGAATCACACTTTCTTCTAAGATGTGATTCTTACAAAGGATACACACTTTGTTTTAGAACAGTTTAGTAAGTAGTAAACCTGGGCCCTCAAAGTCTCTATAAAAAATTTATGGCCAAAGTGACATTCATCTTAATCACAATACCCAAACCAAATAGTTGTCCAACCATGCAGAAGCCCTAAGCAGAAAGAAATTCCAATAACATATGCTGAAGTTACAACTACTGACAATGAATGTTGCCAGTCCTAAAAGAACCAAGAGCTATTGCTTACCAGAGTGAGAAAAGGGATGAGGATGGTATATTACTCTTTTTAACTTTCAATATCTTGTCAGTCTGCCAAAGGACTGGTGCTTAAAATTCGTTTTAAAATTGTGCTTCTGGGAATTTTAATACTATCGCTTATAATAAATATATCTTTTTTTTCCCAATTTTGACTATACTATGAAGGAAAGCCAAGAAAAAGGCTATGAAACAGAGATGTAAAAAATAAATACAATAGGTACAAAATAAATTAAAATTTTCCTTGACTTATGATGGAATTGCACCCCAATAAACCCACTATAAGTTGAAAATAGTCTTAAGTTGAAAATTTGTCTAATACACCTAACCTACCAAGCATCATAACTTAGTCTAGCCTATCTTAAATGTGTTCAGAATACATATACTAGTCTATAGTTGGGCAAAATAATCTGCCACAAGGCCTATTTTAAAATCAAGGGTTGAATAGATAGCATGCAATTGATTAAATACTGTACTGACAGTGAGAAACAGAAGGGATGCACCAATACCGAATGGCTGTAAGTGTGTCAGCTGTTTACTCTCACTATCACATGGTTGACTGGGGGCAGCTTACTTCTACCATATACCACAACTGTGGGCAAAGATAAAAATTCAAAGTATGTTGTGTACTGAATGCATAGCACTCTTGCAACGTTGAAGTGGAAAAATAGTAAGTTAAACTACCGTTGAGTCTGGAAACATCTATAGTAAATAATGATATTAATAAAAGAAAATTATTGAAAGAAAGAATTGCATAAAATGGATTCATATATCTTTCTTTCCTCCAAAAATTAAAAAAAAAAAAAATTGGGGGGGGTACTTATGTCACTGGACTGTGAAAAATTCTCATCAACTAGTTTCAAACTTTGTCATTTAGCATACACCATTGGCCAGGGATAATATCTGATTTCAACAGCCTAAGACTTCATTACTTGGAGAAGAAAATGGCAACCCACGCCAGTATTCTTGCTTGGAGAATCCCTATGAACAGAGCTGCCTGGCAAGCTACAGTCCATGGGGTAGCAAAGAGTTGGACACAACTGAATGACTACGCAGAGCAGATACAGCATATATTATGGTAACATACTATACTGCTCTAAAGAGTTAGTGTGTGGTCTGTATCACTGAATATGTCTTCATAATAATAATTGGTTTAATATATTTTAAAAATCAATTAGCAGTGATGGTGATTTTTTTCACCACTTACATAAAAGGTAAAAATGCATTTTTATCTTTTGTAAAGAAAAGTACAGATAGAAATAAAGTCCAATTTTTATCACTAGATTTGTACCATAGCAACAATTACAAAGCTGAAAGATTTTAAATGATAAGTAGTAGAAATAAACTAAATTCAGGAAAACTAGTCTTTAAACAGCAATTTGAAAAATTTTAGATATTTAAAATTATAAAAGAATAAGTGGCAAAGACTTTAATTTCAGTGTAATTAGATTTATATTATTGCTTTCAAATGACCTTTTAAAAAATAGATTATTAACATTCTCAAATATAACAAGATAAATAGGGAATGATTTTAAAGATTATATCTATATTTTACATTAAGATGTAAGAGAAATATCACTGGCTTTAAGGTTAAAGACAATTTGTGCTATATTTCTAAAATAAAATAACTCTATTTATGTTGAGCCTGTAAATATTCATTGTAGACAATTAGAAAGTAAATGCAACAATGAAATTAATATTCTCCCAATCCAAAGCACAGTAGACTATTGATTTTCAGATCTTGAGATCTTATTATACATACTCTTTTGTGGTTTGTTTTTTATTATCATAATTGATCTCCATTTCTCCATTCCTGTACTATACACTTATCTCCATGTTTTCCCATTTCTGTTGTACTTTCTATTTCTTTAGTATACAGATTATATTTAAATTATCTCAGTTATTTAAATCAGTACCTAATTCCAGATAAAGCATTGTTTCTGGTTTGGTTGTCTTTAACATCTCCTTTCATTTTTATTTGTTTTCTTAAACTGCTTTTAATCTATCAGGTTTGCCTACCTCTCCACTCTTTAAAACTTTTGTATAACTGAAAATTTCTAGCATTTATAAAATAGGAAGATAGGATAACTCTCCATGTACTCATCAACTAACTTCAACAATTAACTCAGGCCAATTTTGCTGTATCTGTATCCCCAAAGACATACTGTGTGCTTAGTTGCTCAGTGGTGTCTGAATCTTTTGCAACCCCATGGACTATAACCACCAGACTCCCCTATCCATGGAATCCTCCAGGGAAGAATTTACTAGAGTGGATAGCCATTCCCTTATTCAGGGGATCTTCCTGACCCAAGGATAGAACCCAGATCTCTAGCATTGTAGAGATTCTTTACCATCTGAGACATAAGGGAAGCCCAAAAAGACATACTTGCTCTGCCCAAACGGAACTGAATTATTTCTGTTACATAATTTCATCCACAAAAATTCTTCCAACATAGTTTTGGAAGACCTAGACATAGAAATCAGAGAAAGAAATAAAAGGAATCCAAATTGGAAAAGAAGAAGTAAAACTATCACTGCTTACAGATGACATGATGTTATACATAAGAAATCCTAGAGACACTACTGGAAAACCGCTAAAGCTCATCAATAAATTAGGTAAAGTTGCAAGATACAAAATTAATGTGCAGAAATCTGTTGCATTTCTATATACTAACAATGAAACATCAGAAAGAAAAATTAAGGAAAACAAACCCATTCACCATCATATCAAAAAGAATAAAACATCTAGGAATAAACCTACTAAATGAGGTTTAAAGAGGTTTAAAGGTTTAAATGAGACAAAAGACCTGTACTCCAAAAACTAAGACATTGATGAAAGAACTGATTATACAAACAAATGGAAAGATATACTTTGCTATTGGTTTGGAAGAATCAATATTGTAAAAATGATGATACTACCTAAGGCAATCTATAGATTCAATGCAATCCCTATCAAATTATCAATGGCTATTTTCAAAGAACTAGAACAAAAAACATTTTAATTGAGAAGGCACTTGGAAGAATTCCACCCTTTATCTCTGTATCATCAATTTAGTACATAGTTTTGTTTCTTACAATTTGCTTTCAGTTTTTAGGAATTGTTATTTTTCCAATTTTGACTAAATTTTGATGTACAATTATTCAGAATGTTTACATGGTTCTAGAAAAAAACCTACAAAATAAAGCATATTCAGAGATTTCAGTTCTATACTTTTCATTATCCTCTCTCTTATTCCTCTAAGTATCCATGTCTTTTAGTTTTAAAATTATTTTTCCAACTTTTAACCCAAGTTATATACATATGTATATGTTAACAGTCAATAATGTTGATTGTATTTTAACATATTGCTACTTTTATACTTAACATTTTGCATTATACTGTCCCCTTCTTAGGTGAACAATAGCACAATATACCCACTTTTCTTTACCTAGTCTTATTTAATAATAAAGACTGGAGAATATCGATAATTGTTTATAAACATACTCCTTTTGTCATACTAGTATTACCTATAACTCTACTGTGCTGCTTCATTGTGTGCATTCAAAAATTCATGTTCCATATTGATGCATATTTGTTTTTTTCCCAGATTTTACTATTTAGATATTGCTGCCATACATAGCCTTGTAGAAAATGTTTTATTTTTTCATATTTTATCAGTGTATCTTTGAGAATGTTCCTAGAGGTAGGATTATGGGTCACAGGGAAATGTATAGATACTGATGGACATGGTTAAATCTCTTTCCAAAGTGGTTTTAACATTTTGCATTTCCATTACCAACATAGGAGAATGTTTTATTCATCTTTACCCACAGAGGATATTGCCAAATCTTTGGATTTTAGCCAATTCAATATGTGAGAAATGGGATCTCAGGGTAGTTTTAATTTGCAGTGTTTTATTATGAGCACTGCAGAACATCTTTTTATGTTTTAAGGATATGTATATTTCTATTCTCTTTGAGCTGTCTGTATATTTTGTCCATTTTTCTATAGTGCTGAGGCTTTATTTTTAGATATTAATATATTTATTATAATACCCTTTATAGTATATATTGCATTTATTTCAGTTTCTCATTTGTCTTTTGTAATGCTGGAAGTGTTGGACTTTTGTTTTTTGGATTTTTTGTTCACTTTTCTTTGCATTTTTATGATATGATTTATTTGATAAAAAAATAATACATTGACTAGAGGATTGAAACAATAGAAAAAGTATTTGTCAAGGTAGCTAGAATTGCAGGCATTTTCTTCTAAAAATTACATTTAATTTTGCATTTTTCTTCTAATTTTATTTTTTAAAACTTACTTATATCACTGTTAAAGTAGGGTCTAACCTGTTCAACCTAAATTATGCAAAACCATGTGATCAGACATTTTAAGGACGCATGTATCACTCTACGCTTTATACTTGGTCTCTTATTAAACAGAAGCAAAGAAAACTGAACTAGAACTACATTCAATAAAAATGTGTATGTAATCTGAAAAAAATTAATAATTTTGAGCTCTGATTTTAAAAGATTTTCTATATTCAGTTGTATTAGTATTATTATTAGTATACAACTAATTAATTAATATAACTAAGTTTTTAACTGTTTTAATCAAACTTAATGGTTTAAGAGCATAATGATAACATTTTTATTTTTAATTAAAATTTTCTTTATTGAAATATGGTTGCTGTACAGTATACTGATTCACAATTTTTAAAGGTTATACTCCATTTATAATTAATATCATAAAACATTGCCTATATTTCCCATGTTTTACAATAATCAAGTTTTGATAAATAATTATAAAATAAAAGTTCTATTATTTTTAGTGAGATGCATGTGTTTTTCATCTAATTATTCTAAGCAGACATTGATTAGTGTAATTTGTTTTTAGATTCACCCAGAACAGCCTCGATCTTGCTCCTCTTTTATATTTTTAAAGATGTTTGAGTAAGCAACATATTTCACATTTCAAAAATAACTAAGTGGGAATGAACATTGTTATTGTATAGAGAGATCACTCAATTATTTAAACTCCTTCTGTGTTGTATGCCAAAATTATTTCTTTTACCAAAATTACTTTTAATGATTTATTAGCTGACATCTCAATTAAGCCCTTCTTCAATTTTGTCGAAAGCAAACATTGGAAACTGCCTGAATTATAAAAGCATTTGTTACCCAGTTATGAAAGTCTTGGGCTTTCCTTGGGGCTCAGCTGGTAAAGAATCTAGGTGCAATGCGGGAGACCTGGTTTCTATTCCTGGGTTGAGAAGATCCCTTTGAGAAGGGAAATGCTACCTACTCCAGTATTCTGGCCTGGAGCATTCCATGGACTGTATAGTCCATGGGGTCGAAAACAGCGGACACTACTGAGCAACTTTCACTTCACTATGAAAGTTATGCATGTCTTCAACTTTTGAAAAGTCTAAAAATAGGTTTTACTAAAATCTATTGAGTTTCATAGTTTTTGTACAAGCGTTTGATAATAAAGAACGTTTCTCAGGCAATGGTCTTGTTCGGTGTCTTTGGTTCACATGGGCTTTTTTACACATTGGTTCAATATACCATACTAAGATTCAAGATGTGCGAGTAAGGAGGGGATGGTGATGAGGGAGGTGGTAGGAAAGGGAACTGGCACAACATCTTGACTGCAAGTGGGTCCTCAGGTAAATAAACTTTAGCAAGGAGTATTTATGAAAAATGAGAATTGGAGCTGGAAAGTGATTTCCTTAACACCACCCATGCCTGTCTCTCCCTTGGAAACTGTTTTCTAGGGAAATGTGTCTCAATTTGAAAGATCCCACAGATCATAATGAAGTCATGTACTGTGTCTCATAGAGTTTAAAGAAAATATTGACAGAAGAGATGCTGAAACATTTTAAGAAATTAACTTAGCAGCTAACACTTCAACTGGTATATCACTCTTCCCTGAATCTTATGGAAGACTTTAAGCTTTCTTTCCTGAAAAGACTCTAAAATTAGTTGGTTGGAACCTATTTTTCCTTATGAACATAGTTTGATCCATACAGCAAGCCTTGCATACGAAAAGATTTTCAAGTTTAAGGTTCAATGTCTTCAGTGACACTTGATCATTATTAGCTTATTGCAGTTATATCAATTAGGCCTCACAAAGCACAAGACAAAGAAATTTTAATAAATATTGTATTCAGTATTAATATAATAGGTATTAGTGCAAAGAAATAGAGGAAAACAACAGAATGGGAAGACTAGAGATCTCTTCAAGAAAATTAGAGAACCAAGGGAATATTTCATGTAAAAATGGGCACAATAAAGGACAGAAATGGCATGGACCTAACAGAAACAGAACATATTAAGGAGAGATGGCAAGAATACACAGAAGAACTGTACAAAAAAAGATCTTCAGGACCCGGATAATCACAGTGGTGTGATCACTCACCTAGAGCCAGATATCCTGGAATGTGAAGTCAAGTGGGCCTTAGGAAACATCAGTATGAACAAAGCCAGTGGAGGTGATAGAATTCCAGCTGAGCTATTTCAAATCCTAAAAGATGATGCTGTGAAAGTGCTGCACTCAATATTCCAGCAAATTTAGAAACCTCAGCAGTAGCCACAGGACTGGAAAAGGTCAGTTTTCATTCCAATTCCAAAGAAAGGCAATGCCAAAGAATGTTCAATCTACTGCACAATTGCACTCATTTCACATGCTAGTAAAGTAATGCTCAAAATTCTCCAAGCCAAGCTTCAACAGTATGTGAACCGTGGACTTCCAGATGTTCAAACCAGTTGTAGAAAAGCAGAAGAATCAGAGATCAAATTGCCAACATCCGCTGGATCATTGAAAAAACAAGAGAGTTCCAGAAAAACATCTATTTCTGCTTTATTGACTATGCCAAAGCCTTTGACTGTGTGGATCACAATAAACTGTGGAGAATTCTGAAAGAGATGGGAATACCAGACCACCTGACCTGCCTCTTGAGAAACCTGTATGCAAGTCAGGAAGCAACAGTTAGAACTGGACATGGAACAACAGACTGGTTCCAAATAGGAAAAGGAGGACGTCAAGGCTGTATATTGTCACCCTGCTTATTTAACTTGTATGCAGAAATACATCATGAGAAATGCTGGGCTGGAGGAAGCACAAGCTGGGATCTGGATTGTCGGGAGAAATATCAATAAGCTCGGATGTGCAGATGACATCACCCTTATGGAAGAAATTGAAGAAGAACTAAAAAGCCTCTTGATGAAAGTGAAAGAGGAGAGTGAAAAAGTTGGCTTAAAGCTCCACATTCAGAAAAACTAAGATCATGGCATCCAGTCCCATCACTTCATGGCAAATAGATGGGAAACAGTGGAAATAGTGGCTGACTTTATTTTTTTAGGGCTCCAAAGGGCTCCAAAATCACTGCAGACTGTGATTGCAGCCTTAAAATTAAAACACTTACTCCTTGGAAGGAAAGTTATGACCAACCTAGACAGCATATTAAAAACAGAGACATACTTTTTCAACAAAGGTCCATTTAGTCAAGGCTATGGTTTTTCTGGTAGTTATATATGGATGTGAGAGTTCGACTATAAAGAAAGCTGAGTGCCAAAGAATTGATGCTTTTTAACTGTGGTGTTTGAGAAGACTCCTGAACGTCCCTTGGACTGCAAGGAGATCCAATCAGTCCATTTGGTATCGCATGTACACCCGTGGTAGATTCATGTCAATGTATAGCAAAACCAATACAGTATTGTAAAGTAAAATAAAGTAAAAATAAAAATTAAAAAAATTAAAAAAAAAAAAAAGAGATCAGCTCTGGGTGTTCATTGGAAGGACTGATGTTGAAGCTGAGACTCCAATATTTAGGCCACCTGATATGAAGAGCTGACTCATTTGAAAAGACCCTGATGCTGGGAAAGATTGAGGGCAGGAGGAGAAGGGGATTACAGAGGATGAGATGGTTGGATGGCATCACCAACTCTATGGACATGAGTCTGGGTGAACTCAAAGAGCTGGTGATGGACAGAGAGGCCTGGCATGCTGTGGTTCATGGGGTCGCAAAGAGTCAGACACAACTGAGCGACTGAACTGAACTGATTAGTGTCTTTATATACTAAGTATTGATTCCTCAATATGGGCTTCCCAGGTGGTGATAGCGGTAAAGAATCCTCCTGCCAATGCAGGAGTCACAAGAGACTTGAGTTCCACCCCTGAGTCAGGAAGATCCCCTAGAGGATGGCATGACAACGACTCTTGTATTCTTGCTTGGAGAATTCCATGGACAGAGGAGCCTGGAGGGCCACAGTCCACGAGGTCACAAAGAGTCGGACATGACTAAAGCAACTTAGCAAGAAATGCCTTAATACAGTGCTTTAAATACCATCGTATGTTTATGTATACTTGCTCCTTACTATTTGTTGTTGTTGTTTAGTCACTTAGTCATGTCTGACTCTTTTGTGACCCCATGGACTGTAGCCTGCCAGGCTCCTCTATCCATGGGATTTCCCAGGCAAGAATACTGAAGTAAGTTGCCATTTCCTTCTTCAGGGGATCTTCCTGACCCAGGGATTGAACACAAATATCCTGCATTGGCAGGTAGATTCTTTACCACTGAGCCACCAGGGAAACCCTATACTTTACTATATATATTAAATAAATTACTTTATATAATATACATTAGTGCCTAAGGGATACCATATACAATTCTACCTAATTTTTTGTTTTGGGGGTTTTTATGGCAGACTGAACTATGACCTTTTCTTTGAATTGTTTCTATTACTTCCAACTCAGACTACTTAAAAGGCAATCAGAAAAACACTGGTAATAAAATGACATACTGTCAAAGTACTTAAAATGTCATGGTGTTAGATGAAATTTGATAAGTTAGACAGAGATGGCAAAATGAATAGAAACTATGTGGATGGTATGTATGACAAAAAATGTAGTTTACTCAACTCCAGGATTTAAAAATATTTTGGTTTAAGGTTAGAAAAAAATTCAAATATTTTCAATTTGAGGTTCATTGGCAAATCTGAATTCTTTATGACTTCTCATTTATCTCGTAAAAGTAAGTTGTGACTCATCATAGTGTATTCAAGGGATCATTTTCACATTTAATAGCTCTGTACAATCAGGAGCATTCAGATTGTTTCCTTGAAATTACATATGGGTGCAAATCTTAATGGAAAATGTGCTTGGCAAGATAATTTTGGAGTCTCCCAAACTCCAGATATCTTAGAAGTGTTGACGATGTTATAATGAACAAAACATACCACCAATTCCTTGAACTCTATGTCAGGAAAGTAGACAAAATACCAAATATGTTTCCACCCTTTCACTAAACCAAAGCCAATCTCATGTATTTGAATTTAAAATTCTCCCATGTTAAGTTCAGCTATGAGATGCATTACCCTGACTAAGCAAATGGCTGGTCCAATAGGATTTATTATCAATAGCTTAACCTCTTAAATAGAATTATGCATACATTTTTTTTTTAAGATTTCCATTAAAGGACATGACAGCACTTAATGGGTTGTCTAAACTTTATATTGGGGGATGAATTTCCTACAAGTGATTAATGGAAGTTTTGAAATAAAAAGAAATTAGTAGAAACACATCACATGCTTTATTTGCAGAAATTTTCAACACCTTATGTCCTTTATAGGAGGCCACAACACCACCCTACTTTCACATAGTTCTCTGCTATTCACGATGCTAAATGTGAACAAATGAGCAACAGTTCCTATTCTATCTGAATTAGCAGTAATAGTAGTAGTGTTGTTTGCTCAGTTGTGTCTGGCTCTTTGTGACCCCATGAACCAGAGGCCCGCAGAATTCCTCTGTCCATGGAATTCTCCAGGCAAGAGTACTGGAGGTGAAAGCAATTCCCTTCTCCAGGGGATCCT
The DNA here is from genome assembly GCF_023091745.1 of Budorcas taxicolor. NCBI lineage: Eukaryota > Metazoa > Chordata > Mammalia > Artiodactyla > Bovidae > Budorcas > Budorcas taxicolor. The sequence continues at coordinate 38,034,321 of NC_068913.1, read as the reverse complement.
CCCCACCCAAGGATCAAACACAGGTCTCCTGTGTTGCAGGCAGAATCTCTACTGTCTGAGCCACCGGGGAAGCCCTCTATCTGACCTAACACTATCTTTGCTTTCTCCTTCAAGTTATTCCCTAAAGCCTATACCTTCGATAATCTTCTTCTCAATGAATTAAGATTAGATATATATTTTATTCTGTACACCAAGCCCAGTATAGCTTATTGAATGAGAAATTTTACTTCTAACTTGAAAACAGTTAGGAGAGAAGTGAATGTATAAATGTACAAAATATAGAATGTGTGAAACCTACTTGAAGAATACTTTGTTTTTTGTCTGTTTAAATTTGAGACTCTAAGCTAAGATAATAGGAACTCTTTCTTGGGGTTCATTCTGGGGGATTAATAAAAGAATTTGGCATGCAGATAAGAGGACAAAGTAAAAAAGTGGTATAAAGGTAGTAGAAATCAGCGCATTCTGATTTAGAAATATCAAAAAGGCTAAGTTACAAGTGGAAAAGCCATTGGAATTCCATGAGTGCAAATGTTTTAAGAAGACAAGGATTCTAATTAGCCTGGATGGGAAACTCAGCATAAGGCTAAATAGTTGTTTTGATGTTTAGAGTCATTATACTGGACTGTGTCAGTAGAATCACACAACACTATTGTGATAACACAAATGTTAAACAAATCACCCATCTCAGAATTTCCTAAACAGTGCTTTACAGCTTTTGGGGAGATTTTTTTGTTTGTTTTTTTCAATATCATAGTGTTTGTCTCTGTTGGACTCCCTAATGAATTTAGCAGTCTTTATACTTAGCAGGAAATCTGGACTGATCATTTGAGGCCTGTTTTCCTTATCCATTGTGGAGTATGGGTTTACTTTTGGACACCTAATAAATCATGATTTAACATCTAAGAAACAGACTTATTGCCACATTGCTAAATCAAGGCAAGAAGCAAACAGTATAAAGGGTTGGTTTGTCTTTCACCTATAGACAGTAATGAAGCAAGAAGTGATATTCTCTAGTAATGATACACTAGACTCTAATAATGATATGGTAGTGCCCCAGCCCTATTATGTGGGGTTAGTAATGGTTTTGTATTTGAAAATGTTAAGCCCTGCCTTGTTTGTAGCTCACCAAGGAATACGACCATATGTGATGCTTTTCTACTTCAGGCAATGCCCCCACTGCTGGATAGATTGCTGTTGACAGCTTTTGACCAGAGGGAGCCATTAGATTTTGCTGGCTAGCAAACAATTACAGCTTTGATATGAGCTACAAGGTAAAGATGAAAAGGAAAACTAATGTAGGAAAATATGCTAGCTCTGTGTGGTCGCCAGACCCTTCTTGTGTAAATGAAAAATTATTTAGATGTAAAAAATAACAAAAGAAAAACAAAGAAAAAAAATCCCAAACTTTTCAAGATTAGATAGGTAAAATGAGCCTTGAAAGAGACCTGGAAGAAATATAGTTGAAATTTCATGCTACTAAAAAATAATTCAAAGGAATAATTTGAAGATGGCAAATATTTTTCAACTGATGCTATTGGAGAGAGATTCAAAAATAGTTTCTGTATTTGGAAATACCTTGATTTTGTTCCTAATAATGTCATTTTAGGACAGCAGTTGTATCTTACACCTGCTGCTGCTGCTGTTGCTAAGTCACTTCAGTCGTGTCTGACTCTGTGCGACCCCATAGATGGCAGCCCACCAGGCTCCCCCGTCCCTGGGATTCTCCAGGCAAGAACACTGGAGTAGGTTGCCATTTCCTTCTCCAATGCATGAAAGTGAAAAATGAAATGGAAGTCCCTCAGTCGTGTCCAACTCTCAGAGACCCCATGGACTGCAGCCTACCAGGCTCCTCCGTCCATGGAATTTTCCAGGCAAGAGTACTGGAATGGGGTGCCATTGCCTTATCCAGTATCTTATATCTACTAATGCATTAATACATTTAAACTGGCAAAACTTTTGGGTCAATGAATGCTGTCAAAGAACAAGATAACAAGAAATATTTTGGTTTTACTGAACATAAGCGAAATTAGTAGTTTGTTAGTTTGAAAACATTGCTTGGACTGAAAAAAGAGACAGACTATGGTAAATTTAGGTTTCCATCATTCCTGTAATCATTTTTTTAAAAAGCAAGCTTAAAAGCCTATGATAAACACACCTTCCTTGTATTTAGACTCTCAAGTGAATTTTATATAGGAAAGATAAAATTGCTGACCTGTATTACTGCCCTGTATACCTAAATTTCCATGAATTGACAGTAAATAGTTTTCAACTTTGGCTTAAACTTTGGTTCAACTTTGAAATACAAAGGTTTTGATATCCAAAACTGAAATCTTACATTCCTTTACTGGGTTAAATTATGCAGTATTAATCAATAAAAGTACTTGGAAGTAAAGTTGGTAATTTGTCAGAATACTGATACATCATTTATTTAAATTTTGTTTTTTAACTATATGAATATTAGAATCACCATTTTTTTCTCTGGATAGTTTTGTCAATATCCATCTAATATGGATAGGGTAGAAACCAATTTATTAAACAGAATATATACTTTGGCTACCTGATACAAAGAACTGGCTCATTGGAAAGACCCTGATGCTGGGAAAGATTGAAGGCGGGAGAAGGAGATAACAGAGGATGAGATGGTTGGATGGCATCACCGACTCAATGGACATGAGTCTGATCAAGCTCTGGGAGTTGGTGATGGACAGGGAAGCCTGGCATGCTGCAGTCCATGGGATTGCAAAGAGTCGGACACAACTGAGCCACTGAACCGACTGACTGATTACCTAAAAATGTAAAAGTATACAATTTTATACTGCTTTCAAAGGTGTGCATCTTCTATAAATACACATCTACTTTCTTTTAGACAAACACATGTTGAACATTCCCCCCACACACACATATTTCTCATATAAGATTTCTGAAACAACATAAGGCTTTTCCTGTGTTTCCTACCCTCTTTCGGTTCAATTCAGTTCAGTCGCTCAGTTGTGTCCGACTCTTTGTGACCCCATGAATTGCAGCACGCCAGGCCTCCCTGTCCATCACCATCTCCTGGAGTTCACTCAGACTCACATCCATCGAGTCCGTGATGCCATCCAGCCATCTCATCCTCGGTCATCCCCTTCTCCTCCTGCCCCCAATCCCTCCCAGCATCAGAGTCTTTTCCAATGAGTCAACTCTTCGCATGAGGTGTCCAAAGTACTGGAGCTCCAGGTAAAACCAATAGGTTGGTTTTAAAATAAAAATATAATTGTGTTACAGTTTTCATGATGACACCTAAAATAGACTTTCATCTCTGGATCTAAGGATGTTATTCAATAATCTCAAATTTGAGAGAATGCAATTTCCTTTTTAACAATGTGGAGCCAGATAGTATCCACTTCTTTATTCAAGTCTGGAAGCTAGTATCAGCTGACACCCTTACACCAAATTTGAGGTTTGTGAAATGTCTGGCTGTCCAGTACATAGAACTATAAGCAGATGATTTCATTCTAACAGAAATATTTAGTTTTAGATTTTTTCTGCGTCTTATTTTTTCTACTTTGCTTCTATTTTCCCATCTGCTAAAAGAGAATAATAATACTTAACATATGGATTATCAGGAGAATTATAAATTTCTTTATACAATGTTAGGCAGATGGTATGTCCTCAAGAAATGTTAGCTAATTTTATGATTGCTATTGTTTTTTAATCTATTTTTAGGTTTCAGAGTTCTTATAATATTAAAAAAGCAAATTATTGAATTTAAAATCAGTTCATCTTCAGTGGAATCTTATGAAAAATATGTGATTAAATTTCTTTAAACATCATGAGTTTTTCTTCTTGGCTGCCAGGTATTTACTTGTAACTCTTTGTCTTTTCTCTAAATAAAAACATATTTAAAATGTCAAAGGCTTAATAAGATATATTTATCATAAACAGTGAATTATTAATATTCTCCAAAAGAAACTATAAATTTCACAATCTCTTACAGGGTATCCAATCAGTAACATGAATATTGTTAGAAATTTGACAAGTGGATTTTAAAAATTACAACTATTAAGCAAAACTATGTAAAAGTCAATACATAAAAGAACTCAAATATTATAAGATTGATTTTGAAAAGTAATAAGTGAACATTCCCATTTGAAAGAATACTGAAAGAAATAAGCAATACGTCTTATTAGATGAACAAATATGTTGGTCATTACTTGGTTTTATATTTATTTGGGAATTTAAAAATCTTTCTTTACTTTGGTGTCGAAGTCTTGATCTCTAGCCAATCTAAGAGCCATACTTCAAAAACTTCCTCTCCTTCACTTTCTACATGCTGTCTATCATAAAGTCCTGATGATTCTGCTTCATACTTTTCTTTAATTGGTTAATTCCTCTCTGTCTACATCATTATCATCTCTTGTCTTGACAAAGGTAACGATCTTCAGTCTACTGTCTCCCGGTCTCTTCTTGACCTTTTAAATCTAGTCTTCTCATAAGAGAACAAAATTATAAAACACAAACCTGATTTCAATATGTCCCTGCTTAAATCATTCAGTTTCCTATTTCTCTTAAATAAAATAAATGCCCTTGCCATAGTCACCTTCTCTTGGATCCCTTTAATCTTTCATTCCACTCAAGCCAAGCTGGCCTCCTTTCTCTCCCTAGAAATGTCCCAACTATTTCTTTTTTCAGAGCTTTATTATCCGCCTTTTGTTTGGTCTGAAAAACTCTCTTGCCAACTGTGCCTCTGGAAATTTCTATTTAAATAATTAAAGTCTCAGCTTAAAAGTCAGGGCCTTAGAGAGGATTATCCTAGCCAAACAACATAAATTATATCCCTTCTGTTATTCAGTTTTGTAGATTCAATTTATTATTTTTTATTACCACTTAGTTACTTTGTTTTTCTTGTCTTATTCATTTTACAGTGAAATTGGTCAAACAAACAGAATAATAGGGGAATAATTAAGTACACAATATTGTACCAACAACTGATATCATGTCTTACATATTCTTCCCAATTTTCTCAAATATGATATAATAGGAAAAAAGGGAATTACCAAATCAGCATTCCTTGTAACATACTTGTTTTCATCCCCTCTAGCAGTATTTAGGGCTAAATCATCCTCCTAATCCTTGCTAATACTGGGCAGTCCATTGAGTGAAAAATTGTCTCCTACTGGTAATCTGCTTCTCATTGCCAATTTCTTAGGGAAATTTTCCCCATTTTTACCACCCCAAAAGATGCTCTTTTGTGACTTGCCTTCATAACATTCATTTTCTTTTAGAGAACTAGATTTGGCATGGGCACAAGTCACTGTTTTCTCAGGATGTGTTGGCAGCTACCACTTTGGTAGTAGGTGGAACTCGAAACAGAGGGGATATCACAGTGCCCGGTATGAGGAAGAATTTCCTCTCTGATCAGTGACTGACTATCACCATCCCATCAAGGGTGGAGTCTGATCTCGAGTTCCTGGAGCAAAAGCACTGAGTGTCAGCCTTGAGTTGGTTCTATTTCCTTTAAGTATGTGGTTTCCCCTCTTCCCACACCAGGAGCTTTGCCCTATAGGAGGGAGGTGCTGATGTAAGTGGAACCTATGTGTAATCAGAGGTCCAATTCGTTGTCTGTGTAGGTAGGTACCTATGGCTCTTCTCAGACAAAGCCTTGGGTGCAGGTCCCCCTTGTCTCTCACAGCTGCTCATTGCCCCCAGCCTCTGCCACCCCTGTTTTACTTGTGGAAGCACTCCACAAAGTTGGTGGGATCCTGCATGATTCTTGATGTCTACTGGAGCTGAGCTTCTGAGACACCACTTGAGTAAGCTCCAGTAGTGGTCACCACCACCTCTGTCAAGTCTCTGCCCAGGACTGGGTCACCTCAGTGTCCTTAGGATGAGCCTTTTTCCTAGTCATGGGTGACCCAGATCCAGTGCCACGCGGTGGCATGGAGTGAGTGGGACTGCAGCATTCACATAGCTCAGACTGGTGCAGGCGGGGAGGAGGTGATAGAAGCACAGCAGCCTTGAGAGCAGACTTCTCTGTCCTGCTTCTGAGGCTGTTTAGTGTGTGCCTTCCTCATGAGCTGTATCCAGCACCCCCTAGCCCTTCTATTTGTCCTAGAGGCCCTCCAACAAACCAAGGGGCTTGTGTCCTCCACATAGGAGCCCAGGACCAGGAAGCCCAATCTCTGGCTCAGATCATGCTCGCTCCCCGGGGAGTCTGTGTACTTTCGCCCTTCCTCTGAGAACACTTCCAAGGACACAGGTCTGAACCTGATCACTATTCTTCCCTTCCTACTCCATTAGGTATGCATCTTTCTTGCAACTTTGGTTGCAAGCTTCTGCCAGCTACCAGTTAGTTTTCAGTGAGAATTGTTCCACATATAGTTTTATTTTTGATATATTTGGTGGGGGAGGTAAGCTCCTTATTTTCTCACCTCACATCTTGACACTTCCTCCCTTATACAGCCTTCATAAATGCCTTAAAAAATGTCTTTTCATGTCTTTCATATAAAAATGTGAAAAAATCCAAATGTCCATAAATTGATGAAAAGATAAAATGTAGTATATCCATACAATTAAATATCATTCAGCCATGAAAAGAAATGAAGTTTTGATAAATGCTACATGAATGAACCCTCAAAACATTATGCTATATGAAGAAGTCAGGCAAAAACAATCACATGTTATATGATTCTACTTAAACAAAATTTTTAGGATATATTTCATTCTCCTATTGTTTGGAACTGTTTGTAAAAATCATTATTTCTTGAAGATTTGATATTTAAAATACCCTTTAAAATCAACAGTGCCTAAGATATTCTTAGACATTTACTTAGAACTTCCTGGGTGGTGCAGTGGTCAAGAATCCACCTACCAGTGCAGGAGACATGGTTCAATCCCTGGGTTGGGAAGATCCCCTGGAGGTGAAAATGGTACCCACTCCAGTATTCTTGCCTGGAAAATCCCATGGACAGAGGAGCCTGGGGCTACAGCCCATGGGGTCGCAAAGAGTCGGACACAACCAAGCAGACATTTACTTACTTATTCCATTTTTCAAATGCTCACTAGACTACACAAGTTTTCTTTCCACCCTGAGACAATTTTGATAGTAAATATATATTTTAGAACGCTGTTTGGTACAAATTTTTAAGTGTATTGAATTTGTTCACTGCATTTTATATTATGTTAATACATAATATATTATACATAATATTTTTATTATATTTTACTGGGTTCTGTTGTCCTTGCATCAAATTATTCAGTTATTTTATTCAAATCCTCTAATTCCCTAATGATTCTTTTGTGTTTTATAATTTAGTTCCTATTTCATACAATCTGTTACCCTTCTATAATTTATATCTCCAACTATGATTGTGACTTTTAAAAATTCTCTTTAGATTACTGTCAAATGTTCATTGTGTATTCCAAGATCATTTTATTTAAAGCATGGACAGTAATGAAATATATTTATATTATATTTTGCTATAATTATTATGCAATTCTAAGCTCTATTCCAACTGATGCATTTGACTTTTTAAAATCTGTATAACATATATTATAAAGCTGTTTTTATGTATTTGTTTCCTATATGAAATATGGGAATTACCTTCAATGAAACTTTTATTTCATTTTATATGAAAATTAGCTTCAATCTTTCTAGATGGCTATGCATGTCTATTTACAATGGTTACAGCTTTTGCATTGCATAAAGTATTATATAATCTGATGTTCTGTCATTTAATTCATGAACTTAATCCTCCTATTAGTGACACATTTAGATTTGTTAGATGTTATTTTATAGTCTCTAATATTTTTTTATTTCTATCTAATCTTCCCTATCTTGACATTTGTTAAAATAATAAAGGTATTGATGCTTCCTCTCATCCTCTTTGTGGCTATTGATTTACTAGCTATAAATTGTGTATCTGTTATTTCAACTGTTATCTCTGATGGTTTTAGGCATGCATATTTTGTTTTGGGGAAAATAAAGCCAACCCAAATAAAGAAAAAGTGAGGCTATTTATTCAGAGCTTGTTATAGCAAGATTGGACGTCATCACTTGATTTTAGCAGAGATCTAAAGTCAAGCAGAGAGAAAAAGGTCTTTAATGAAAGCCGGGAAGGCTTCAGGTGTGCTGTGATTAGATGTTGTTAGCCCATGAAACTAGAGACAAGTATAACTAGAGTAAGTCATCCTGTGTGAGTGGTTTGAGAAGCACATTTGACTTACGTTGGTAGACAGTGAGTTAACAGGGAAAATAAAGGAAACAGAGTCACTGAAGTCAGGACCATTCTGGGACAGCTGCTGCAAGGACTGTGCATTGGCTGCTCAGGCTGGTGGCTGCTGAGGCTGTAGGCCTGAATTCTTTTATCATTCAGATAAAATGTCATTGTGCATTTATACATTTACTATCTCACTATAAATTCTTCTTACAACTCTTAAACTATTCAGTATCTTTATCAACCTTTTCATACAAAATAAAGCTTCAGTTCAGTTCAGTCCGACTCTCAGTCATGTCCGACTCTTTGCGACCCCACAGACTACAGCACGCCAGGCCTCCCTGTCCATCACCAACTCCTGGAGTATACTAAAACTCATGCCTATTGAATTGGTGATGCCATCCAACCATCTCATCCTCTGTTGTCCCCTTCTCCTCCTGCCTTCAACATTTCCCAGCATCAAGGTCTTTTCAAAGGAGTCAGCTCTTCGCATCAGGTGATCAAAGTATTGAAATTTCGGCTTCAACATCAGTCCTTCCAATGAATATTCAGGACTGATTTCTCTAAGGATCTGGACTGGTTGGTTCTCCTTGCAGTTCAAGGGACTCTCAAGAGTCTTCTCCAACATCACAGTTCAAAAGCATCAATTCTTTGGCACTCAACTTTCTTTATTGTCCTACTCTCACATCCATACATGACTACTGGAAAAACCATAGCCTTGACTAACTGGACCCTTGTTGACAAAGTAATGTCTCTGCTTTTTAATATGCAGTCTAGGTTGGTCATAACTTTTCTTTCAAGGAGCAAGCGTCTTTTTATTTCATGACTGCAGTCACCATCTGCAGTGATTTTGGAGCCCCCCAAAAATAAAGTCTGTCACTTTTTCCACTGTTTCTCCCTCTATTTGCCATGAAGTGATGGGACCAGATGTCATGATCTTTGTTTTCTGAATGTGGAGATGTAAGCCAAGTTTTTCACTCTCTTCTTTCACTTTCATCAAGAGGCTCTTTAGTTCTTTGCTTTCTTCCATAAGGGTGGTGTCATCTGTGTATCTGAGGTTATTGATATTTTTCCCGGCAATCTTGATTCCAGCTTGTGCTTCATCCAGCCCAGCATTTCTCATGATGTACTCTGCGTATAAGTTAAATAAGCAGGGTGACAATATACAGCCTTGACATACCCCTTTCCTGATTTGGAACCAGTCTGTTGTTCCATGTCCAGTTCTAACTGTTGCTTCCTGACCTGAATATAGGTTTCTCAAGCAATAAATGCTGGAAAGGGTGTGGAGAAAAGGGAACCCTCCACACTGTTGGTGGGAATGCAAAGTAGTACAGCCACTATGGAGAACCGTGTGGAGATTCCTTAAAAAATTGCAAATAGAACTACCTTATGACCCAGCAATCCCACTGCTGGGCATACACACCGAGGAAACCAGAATTGAAAGAGACACATGTACCCCAATGTTCATCGCAGCACTGTTTATAATAGCCAGGACATGGAAACAACCTAGATGTCCATCAGCAGATGAATGGATAAGAAAGCTGTGGTACATATACACAATGGAGTATTACTCAGCCGTTAAAAAGAATTCATTTGATTCAGTTCTGATGAGATGGATGAAACTGGAGCCGATTATACAGAGTGAAGTAAGCCAGAAAGGAAAACACCAATACAGTATACCAACACATATATATGGAATTTAGAAAGATGGCAATGACGACCCTGTATGCAAGACAGGAAAAAAGACACAGCTGTGTATAACGGACTTTTGGACTCAGAGGGAGAGGGAGAGGGTGGGATGATTTGGGAGAATGGCATTCTATCATGTATACTATCATGTAAGAAATGAATCGCCAGTCTATGTCTGACGCAGGATACAGCATGCTTGGGGCTGGTGCATGGGGATGACCCACAGAGATGTTATGGGGAGGGAGGTGGGAGGGGGGTTCATGTTTGGGAACACATGTAAGAATTAAAGATTTTAAAATTAAAAAAAATAAATAAATAAAATAAAAGTCAGAAGGCACAAAGTAAAAAAAAAAAAATGATCCAGTAAAAAAAAAAAAAAAAAAAAAAGAGGCAGGTCAGGTGGTCTGCTATTTCCAACTCTTTCAGAATTTTACACAGTTTACTGTGCTCTACACAGTAAAAGGCTTTGGCATTGTCAATAAAGCAGAAATAGATGTTTTTTCTGGAACTCTCTTGCTTTTTTGATGATCTATCGGATGTTGACAATTTGATCTCTGGTTCCTCTACCTTTTCTAAAACCAGCTTGAACATCTGAAATTTTATGGTTCTCATAATGTTGAAGCTTGGCTTGAAGAATTTTGAGCATTACCTAGTGTGTGAGATTAGTGCAATTGTGCAGCAGTTTGAGCATTATTTGGCATAGTCTTTCTCTGGGATTTGAATGAAAACTGACCTTTTCCAGTCCTGTGGCTACTGCTGAGGTTTCCAAATTTCCTGACATAATGAGAGCAGCACTTTCACAGCATCATCTTTCTGGATTTGAAATAGCTCAATTGGCATTCCATCACCTCCACTAGTCTTATTCATAGTGATGCTTCCTAAGGCCCACTTGACTTCACATTCCAGGATGTCTGGCTCTAGGTGAGTGATCACACCACTGTGATTATCCCGGTCCTGAAGATCTTTTTTTGTACAGTTCTTCTGTGTATTCTTGCCACCTCTTCTTAATATGTTCTGTTTCTGTTAGGTCCATACCATTTCTGTCCTTTATTGTGCCCATCTTTGCATGAAATGTTCCCTTGATATCTCTAATTTTCTTGAAGAGATTCTAGTCTCTCCCATTCTGTTGTTTTCCTCTATTTCTTTGCACTGATCGCTGAGGAAGGCTTTATTATCTCTCTTTGCTATTCTTTGAAACTCTGCCTTCAAGTGGGTATATATTTCCTTTTCTCCTTTTCTTTTGCTTCTTTTCTTTGCACTGCTATTTGTAAGGCCTCCTCAGACAGCCATTTTGCTTTATTGCATTTGTTTTGTAGGAGGATGGTCTTGTTTCCCTGTCTTTTTACAATGTCATGAACTTCATCCATAATTCATCAGGCACTCTGTCTATCAGATCTATTTTCTTAAATCTATTTCTCCTTTCCACTGTATAATCGTTAGGGGTTTGATTTAGGACATGCCTGAATGGTCTAGTGGTTTTTCCTACTTTCTTCACTTTAAGTCAGAATTTGGCAATAAGGAGTTCATATGAGCCACAGTCAGCTCCCAGTCTTGTTTTCCCTGACTGTATAGAGCTTCTTCATATTTGGATTCAAAGAATATAATCAATCTGATTTTGGTGTTGACCATCTGGTGATGTCCATGTGCAGAATCCGCTCTTGTGTTTTTGGAAGTGAGTGTTTGCTGGAATGTGAAGTCAAGTGGCCCTTAGGAAGCATCACTACAAACAAAGCTAGTGGAGGTGATGGAATTCCAACTGAGCTATTTCAAATCCTGAAAGATGATGCTGTGAAAGTGCTGCACTCAATATGCCAGCAAATTTGGAAACCTCAGCAGTGGCCACAGGACTAGAAAAGGTCAGTTTTCATTCAAATCCCAGAGAAAGACAATGCCAAAGAATGCTCAGACTACTGCACAATTGCTCGCATCTCACATGCTAGTAAAGTAATGCACAAAATTCTCCAAGCCGGGCTTCAACTGTACATGAACCATGAACTTCCGATGTCAAGCTGGTTTTAGAAAAGGTAGAGGAACCAGAGATCAAATTGCCAACATCTGCTGGATCATCAAAAAAGCAAGAGGGTCCAGAAAACATCTATTACTTCTTTTTTGACTACGCCAAAGCCTTTGACTGTATGGATCACAATAACAGTTGGAAATTCTGAAAGAGATGGGAATACCAGACCACCTGACCTGCCTCTTGAGAAATCTGTATGCAGGTCAGGAAGCAATAGTTAGAACTGAACATGGAGCAAGAGACTGGTTCAAGATTGGGAAAGGAGTATGTCAAGGCTGTGTTGTCACCCTGCTTATTTAACTTATATGCAGAGTACATCATGAGAAACGCTGGACTGGAAGAAGCACAAGCTGGAATCAAGATTGCTGGGAGAAATATCAATAACCTCAGATACACAGATGACACCACCCTTATGGCAGAAAGTGAGGAAGAACTAAAGAGCCTCTTGATGAAAGTGAAAGAGGAGAGTGAAAAAGTTGGCTTAAAGCTCAACATTCAGAATACTAAGATCATGGCATCTGTCCCATCACTTCATGGCAAGTAGATGGATATACAGTAGAAACATTGGCAGACTTTATTTCGGGGGGCTCCAAAATCACTGCAGATGGTGACTGCAACCATGAAATAAATAGACGCTTGCTCCTTGGAAGGAAAGTTATGACCAACCTAGACAGCATATTAAAAACAGACATTACTTTTTCAGCAAAGGTCCATCTAGTCAAGGCTGTGTTTTTTCCAGTAGTCACATATAGATGTGAGAGTTGGACTGTTAAGAAAGCTGAGCACTGAAGAATTGATGCTTTTGAACTGTGATGTTGGAGAAGACTCTTGAGAGTCCCTTGAACTGCAAGGAGATCCAACCAGTCTATCCTAAAGGAAATTAGTCCTGAATATTCATTGGAAGGACTAAAGTTGAAACTGAAACTCCAATACTTTGACCACCTGATGCAAAGAGCTGACTCCTTTGAAAAGACCCTGAACTGGGAAAGATTGCAGGCAGGCGGAGAACGGGAGGACAGAGGATGAGATTGTTGGATGTCATCACTGACTCAGTGAACATTAGTTTGAGTAAACTCTGGAAGTTGGTGATGGACAGGGAGGCCTGGCCTGCTGAAGTTCATGGGATTGGAGAGTCGAACATGACTGATTGAACTGAACTGAATGGTGGCCTTAATGGTGACCTCCTCCAAGAGGGCTTATGCCATACCCAATTCTGCTGTACCCAGAGCCCCTGTCCATGCTGCAAAGCACCACCAACCCGTACCTCCATGGGAGACACACAAATGCAGTCTTGTCTCAGTCTCTGTGGGGTCCCTGGGTCCTTGTGTACACAAGGGTTGTCTGAGTCCTCTGGGCATCTCTGGCGGGAATCGGATTTGATTCTAAATGGGAGTTCACCTCTTTTACCATCTTGCTCGGTCTTCTTTGACCTTGGACATGGAGTATCTCCAGCCCCTACCATCTTACTGGGGTTTCTTTGACCTTGGCTGGTCCAGTGAAGTAATATTAAAAATCCAACAAAATTTCTTTCTTTCACCTTCTCTTATATCATTCTCTAGAATTTAGTATTATATTTTTAGAAACAAAAATTAGTGTTTATTTTGTTTATAGAAATAGTTAATGAAGTAGATAAATACATATTAAAATATCTGGGACTTACCACTAATTTTTCATTCCTTGATAACTTCACATTTTATTTTTCTTCTTGAATCATATCCTATGTTCTGAAAACAATACAGTCTTTTACTCCTTACCTGTCTAAAAATGCCTTTGTTATGCTTTTGCATTTGGACAATTGTTCAGCTGGATATAAAATTTTTCTTTTACAGTTATCTTTCTCTTAGTATTTTAACTTTATACCCCCATTGTGTCAGGCATCTGTTGTTGAGAAAAAAATCCGTTATAAGACAACTGAAGAAAATTTGTTTTTTATTCATGTCACAACTTAAGATTTCATATCCTTTATCGTTGATGTTTTTAGCTTTTCTAATAATTTGTTTTTATTTATTTGTATTAATGCTTGGTGTCCATTTTTAATCAGATGAACTTATGTTATCTTCAGTTTTGGAAACGTTCCAGTCATTAACTCATTAAATATTTGTTCTCTATCATTTTTCACATTCAATCTTCTTAAACTTCTCTTAAATTTATGTTGAGTCAACTTAATCTATCTTTATTTCTATGGCTTTTTAATATATTCTTACCCCTGTGTTTTTACATTTCATTTTCCTCAGCAGGTTTATTTACAGTTGACTACTATTAGTCAATCTAGGTTTTTTATTTATATTATGCTATTTGTCTTCCAAAATTGAATATATTTATTTCTAAAATTTCTAAGCTATTTTTACTTATTTATATTTAATTTTTCTTCATTTTGTTTCATATGTATTTTTTAAACTGACACTTTTCCCTCAGTTATATTTTTGAGGATTCCAAGAACAGCAATGTTATGTAAGTTTAGATTATCCTGGTTTTTTTTTTTTTTTTTTTAACTTTTATTGGAGTATAGTTGCTTTACAATCTTGTGATTGTGGCTTTTCTTAGACTTTTTTTAGCAGTGAAAGATTTATTCATGTGTTTAGTGTTTTGAGCTCCAGACACATGCTCAGTGCTGTTTCTCTGCCGCTTACTCTCTAATGGGGTTTCATCTACCCCGTCCCTGGGACCCCAGTCCATAATCGAGTATTATTTTGGAAGTTTAAGGAATTTACACCATGGGAATAGTTCAAAGATCCAGGAATCCAGCCATGGAAAATTTGTCTCAGTTTCTGCTCAGGAGGTTGGCCCTGTTTCCTCCTGCTTCCCCAAGCAAATTGCTTCATACTAGGCAGAGGCCCCATACAAGCAGTATTTTTACCTCTTTTATGTGCAGGGTAGAAAGCCCATTCCAGCCACTGGTTTCCAGCAGTGAGTTTGGCTCTTTTCCCAGTATTCACCCGGAACACACTTAGCCTCTTCTACTCTACAGACGTTGAACTCCTAGCAACTTCCAACTGCTTCCAGATCTAGAATTTAACAGGCCATCAAACAAACTTATTTCACTCTACTTCTTTTCAAATTCTTGAACATAGAGATATTTATCTCTTTTTCATCATTATTCAGGAGTGGCTTTCTTTAATATTCACTTTTTTTATATTTTATTCATCATGGTTATGTGTTTGATGTGGGGCAGGGTGAGTTTGAAAGTATATATTTGCAATATCATTTTTCCCAGCATATCATTTTATCTTTCTTTCAAGTATTTCACTTTGACTAAACTATAAACTCAGTGAACATAGTGGCCTTAACTTCTTTGGTCATTTTATGAATAAAAGCAAAAAGTGAAAATAGCTTTCAGTGTTGGTTCTGCAGTGAGCCATTATATAGGCATCATGTACTCTGAGCAGTGAGAGAGGTACCCCAAGCTCCTTCCACAAAACTACGCTCAGCATCTCAGCATCAAACCACCATTGCTTTGAATTGTGACTATAAGCACCTGTGCTTTATCTTGACTTATTTTGTGCATCCATTAGGAAGATGTGTCCTAATATAATTGCTTCTTTACTTTCCACCATTTCGGCTTACAAAGGAATGCTCTGCTTTCAGATAGTGGGGGAATCTATAACATGAATTATTTAATTCACTATCAACGGACCTAGGAATAATTTGACAATAATAGTGTAGTGCTTGCTGAGGCATCAGTAAACAAAACATAAGCCAGTAATGCAACTTAGCATTATTTGGAAGTTATTCCATTTAGGTAAGTTCATCACAGAGTTTTATTGAAATTGGGTTAAACCAAGAGCAATATCTCAAATAAATAGCCATGCTTTTCTGAACATACAAAGGAAGTATCTGTATTTCAGTAGCATGCAGCAAAATGACTGTGAAAATTAACTAATGAGCTAAACAAAGAAAAAGAGAAACAGTAGACAACTATTAAAGGACATCACCACTGGATATCAGGAACTAGGCTTTTTAGTTAAGCAGAATCTTAAGACACCCCTGTAGGCATGATTCATTGGTGGATATTAAATAATTCTAACCCTCTGGCCTGTCATGTGCCCAGTCATCTTTTAGGCTACAAATAATTATTTAAATACCAAAGCAACTTTTTAACATCAGTGTCATTCTATTATACAGATGACTAAAAGGAAACTAAGGGTTGAAGTGATCTGTTCACAATCACCCAACTCTAGTGCAGAGCAATATCTGAATCTACATTTGCCTTCAAAAGTCATGCTTCTGATCACCAAGAGTTAAAAATCTGAAATGCAGATTCTTTGTATACTAAATGTTTCCTCCCTAGGAAAAATCAAGACAGTGTTCCCATGATTCACTTATTTGTTCATTCATTCAACAACCAGTTGTTGATTTCTTCCCTGCTCTGTGTCATATGTTGTGACAGATGCTGGTGATAAGAGTGAGCCACAGAAATATAGTATTTTCTCTTACACAGATGTGGAGAAAATTCAGAAACTATTATATTGCTTCACATAGGTTATTTTTTTAAAACATATGATACCTTATGGTAAAGAGTCTGCCTGCAATGTGGGAGACTAGGGTTCCATCCCTGAGTCAGGAAGATCCCCTGGAGAAGGAAATGGCAACCCACTCCAGTATTCTTGCCTGGAAAACCCCTTGGATAGAAGAGCCGCACAGGCTACAGTATATGTGGTTGCAAAGAGCTGGACATGACTGAGTGACTAGCACTTTACTTTTCACATTATAATACAAGGTAAATTTTGGGAATTTATATAACCAGGCTCTGAAACTTATTATTTTACCAAAAATGCTTTCATTTGAGCTAGTGGATATTTATTAATTTTTACAAACTGATAGGCTAACACCACTTTTCTCTGTTGAAAATCATATTAAAGGAAATACTTTATTTTTCTGAGAAATTAATCAAAATTATGGTAAAATAAGAACATTATGATGAAAATAAGAAAAGTTAACCATTTTCAGATGTATTTAAAATTGAAAATTCACTAATTTCATACCAAGCATTTACGACCGTCTCCTTTTCAAGGATCAATTTCTTCCAGTTGCTTCATTTCCTTCTTGTTTGGTCTACTGAAAGCTCTCACGTGTGCTTGCCTCTGGTTCTGGCAGGACCCCTTGTGGCTTGCCTTGCTGCTGGTTTCTACTGCAGTCCCTTCACGGCTCTTCTAGATTCATGTCATTAGCGGTTGGTCAGAACACACTTCTTATTACCTTGCCCATTTACTCTCCACACCACCTTTCAGGTCCACAGGAGTAGCTCAGACTTTAGGTAACTCAAGGGAATAATAACTTTGGAAGGTAAAATGTACAGCTGATGTGAAATATTTGTTCCTATAGCTCAAGTGGGAATACACCTAGTAATTATAGCCTCAGAGAGAAACCTGGTCTCTTATGATTACATAACATGTTCTAATCTAGCTACCCCTTCCCTGATCTTACCTTTGTGCATTCCACCATGAAAGACGCCTCCCCCTTAATATTTCAGTTCTTCTTAATAGAAATTGATTTCAACTCATGACCTTTCTGCTGCCTTCACTAGTGCATATCCCCTTATTTGAATTATTAAGTTAACAGCAGAGGTCAGAAAATGCCAGTGTATGGACAAGAAACAACTTGTAACTAAGTTTTGGGGGCAAATACAAGGGTCAAAAATGTATTTTTTATTCCCTTCCAAATAATTAAATTTTGGAGACTTTATATAAAAGGTAGGATTTTTGACTAATTCTGATAAACTGAAAAATTTAGAAACCCAATCTTCCTATTGCAGCATAGAAACAACTAGTAGATATTATGAAGTGGCTGCTCTCTCAGATAAAAAGCACAGTCTTTGGTTTGCCATGGAACTGATATTTTCTATTTGCTATATTCTACCTGTTTTATTTATTTTTGTCACCTGCAGCCCCCTAAAAACTTTTGGATTTTTGTCCTTTAGTTAGAGAAATGTTACAGGTGCCATTAGATGGTTAATCAAGATCCCAGCTAGCCCATGACTTTGATGGATTCTTTAAGTACAATACACATTGAAATCTACCCACCAGCAAAGTAGTAAATTTCTCTGTTTATTTTTCTTATTTCAAAAATGTCGTGAGTGCTAGTAAAACATGTGCCACCATTGTCATTTTTGATACATCCATGTAGCATCCATAAATTTTCTTTTTACTTAAGTAATGAGTAGTCAGGATATTTTCAGGATAAACAAGGTCATTTCTAGCATTTTGAGAGAAAGAAGTCTCTTAAGCAGCCAAAACTGAGACTGGAGTCCAGTGAAAAGGACAGGAGGAATTAAATTCAGGAAGATGCCTTTCAAGAAATTTGGGAATAAAGGAGGAAGTTAGAATCAATGGCTGATCTACCCACAGTTAGGGATTCTCAGAAAACCTTGACAGATTCTCAGGCTGCTATAAACTTATTCCTATGGCTTGGCCTACAGATGTTGTCAGAGGTCACTGTTTTTTCCTTCTTTGCCTTGTAAATTTTGCATGAGTTTTTCCTATGGTTGGATCTGAACCAGAAACCTGTAGGCAAGAGAGTCAGGGAAATATGGTTACTCAGACTTCCTCCTCTGTGGTACAGAGAAGAGCTTAGAAAGGCAGTGATAGAACTGAGTATTCTGCACAAAGTGGGCTGCTTTTAAAATAAATCTAGTGATTGAGCGACACTAACTAAGAAAACAGAAAACTCCAAGATAAAAATATCAGAACCATTAGTAGCTGGTGAAGACTTGATGTTCTTAGCATGTCTGGGTCTGGTACCCCAGGTTGCAGGAGTCTGACAAGATACAGTGGAGGGATCTGGATGTCTGTCATCCTGCCTGTAATAAGAGACTCCATCACTGGGTGGGAGACGGGACCACACTTTGGGGTACAGAAAGATGAAAAACTAGAGTTAGGCCATTAATGACTGAACAAAGAATGTGAGGGTGAGGGAATGTGATGAGGGAGGGCTACAACACAGGAAGGATTCATGAGGTTTAAACAAAGAAAAAGCTCTAGAAGGAAGAAGACGCATACAGGTTAAGAGTGTATGGCAGTCAGGCAAGTCACAGGACTGGGGCTTTCTTAACGTTGCTGCAGTTTAGGGAAGAGATTCAAAGGCAGTACAGGGAGGTCATTGACATCTGTTGCAGGAAGTATTAAGTGAGGATTGCTAAGGGTTAATCCAGAGTTAGGAACTAGGGATAGGTTTGAGGAACAGTTTAATAATGTGAGCTCAAGATCTCCAAATGAGCAGAAAGAAAAGGGTAAATAGCAGAGAAAAATGTTTGTTGCATGAGTTTCCATCAGACCATTCTATTCATGTTGCTTCTTGAGACTCTGTGGTCAATATCAGCAGCTCAGTGTACCATGAATGTGCCTAGACCTGCAGTCCCTGTCACACCTAAGAGCTTTTGTACACCTTAGGTAATACATTTCATGTACTCAGGGAGAGACTTTCCTAAGGAGTAATGGTAGAACCAAATACACACAGACATACACGCATACAAACATACTTATATTCACACTCCACCCAAAGATAAGCATCCATTCTCTGAGATACTATGATTTGAATCCAGAAAGAATATGAAAAATATTTTCTTAATGGTCTGACAATGTGTAAGGCTCCTCTCTCTCTGGGGCAATGCTTCATTTCGGCAGTTAGGTCAGAAGAGTGTCAGTTCTTTTTCTTTATCAGTGAGTCCAGAGTGAATATTTCAGGCCTGTCTGAATATGAAAGGAGTTGAAAACTGAGAAGTAGTTTATTTACTCTTTCAGCCACAAAAAGATGGGGCCAGAATTTTGACATGATTCTCTGTACAGGATAAACTGAAATCATGGCTCAGGATTACCATTTTCTTCACTTCCTGACCCAGGAGAAAGAGAGGAAGGAGAGAAAGGGTATTTTTTAATCTACTTATTTTGGGGTTACATTAAGTTAGAGCAATAATTCAAAGGCCTGTCAGATTACTTGGATAGCTTAAACATATACATGTGGTCTACCTGATAGCTGATTTCTAATTTACATGCATCAAGCAATTGCTAGTGTTCTGTATGCTACTGCACATAAATTACCTCACATAGTCTATGCATTTTCTTTTCAACAAGCAGTGACAGATGCACTATGTTCCAGGAATGTGTTAGGGGCTGAGGTTACAAAAATATGTCAGATGTAGCATATGCCCTCAAGGAATATTCTAATAAATGATATAGGCATGTTACTAATGACTATAGTGTTGTAAGTGCCAAGATTGTAGTACGATACCAAAGATATCCAATTACAAAGAAATATCTAAATAAGATGAGAGATTAAAGGAAATTTTCCTGAAGAGATGAAATATTTCAGTTATACAAAATAAATGAAGGGAATAATAAGAAAGTCACATTACAAAAGTTCACAAAGTTATTAAGTCATTAGAGGGATTCATGACTGTTGGAGAAACTGAAAACTGTTCTTATTTATCACTAGATCATAAAGTAACTGCATTTTATTTTATATGAAATTAATTCATCTTGATTGCTTGAAAAATATATTCAGTTTTTAGTGGCAATTGTCTCTAAATGTACCTTGTCTTTTTCTGTAGTAATGGAACTCCTATTTTTAGATAGGCACAAGGCACCTAACATAAAGTTTGCAGCCAAGACTGGCCTGTGATTAAGTCATAGACCACAGATAAAAGCAGGAGGATGTCCTTCTCCATCCCTTCCTTATTCCAGGTGACAGGAATACAGACATGATGGCCGGAGCTGGAGCAACCTTCTTGGACAATGCAATGAAAACTACAAGCTGAGGATAGCAAAGAAAAACAGGAGAGATCCCTTTACCCTTGGTTCTTCTTCCTTAATTAGATATATATTTAGAAGAAAGACATTCTTTTTCCCTAAAAATCATAAAACTCAAATTACAAACTTGAATAACTTACTGTTTCAAAGATATATTTTCTATATTTGTCACTAAATTTACAAAAAGTAATATATTTCAAAAACTAAAAAAGCATATGAATTTATATAGTAATTATGTATATGAAATAAAAATATAAATAGAAAAAATCTAACAGGAGACATAAATAGAAATAAACTTGTGAAAATATAAATTAATTGATAATTTTAAAGACTTTTTTTAAATAGCCAGTTGTTCAATTTTATACAGTTCTACTCTCAACTGACCTAAGACTTCTCTTATTATTGAGTCAGCACATAAAAGAATAGCAACTTTTTCTTAAAAAATGTTAAGTACTTATATAATTTCCTGACATTAAACTTCATCTAATCTATTTAATTTATTGACAAATTATTGCTCAGAGAAAGTAAGTTAGTTACAGTTAGAATTGGAGTTAGTTTTCTTAATGATCAATGTAGTAGTAGTTCCACTACATCTCATGCATGAAGAACGTCTTCTACTTCCATTTGTTTGAAAAGTAGGCAACCTGTTTAAGTGTGGCTTGGTAACATTCCTGAAGCTCAGTAGAGGACAAAGAGTCACTGTGCTGAATGAGGGTTCCAACTCATAGTCTATTGCAATCCATATGTTACCTAGTCCAGCATCCTTAATCTGGAGATGGATATTTCAAGTTTATGAACCACCTGGAATTGCTTTGCTAAATGTTTACATGTTCATTTTCTAATAAATGAGTCCATAGTTAGATTTTCAAACTGGTCAGTGATCTAAAAAGACTGACACACAATGCCCTTCTCAAGTATCCTGACTATTCTCTGAAGCAATGCTCCTTCTCACCACCTAACACAGTTTTCTGCCCTCAGAGAGTTTTTTTCCTCTGGAGGATAGATATATATTTTAAGAAATCATATTATAATTTGGAAAGAGGGACATGATTCAAGAGAAGGCAAATAAGAATACCCATAATTACTCTGGGACAATTGTCCAACTCATTAAGTAAAAAAAAAAAAAAAGATGTTTAAGGATGGCTTGGATAAAGCTGCTGAGATGAGGAGGCAGTAGCTATGAAGACACCATGCAGTCCTGGGCTTATTATTTCCAAGAATAGGCCAGTCATAGGAGGATACCTTGAATCTCTTACACCTTGAAAGTGAAAGTGAAAGTCGTCAGTCGTGTCTGACTCTTTGTGACCCCATGGACTGTAGCCTGCTAAGCTCCTCTGTCCATGGAATTCTCCAGGCAAGAATACTGGAGTGGGTAATGGGTTCCCTTCTCCAGCAGATCTTCCCAACCCAGGGATCAAACCCAGGTCTGCAGCATTCTAGGCAGATTCTTTACTGTCTGAGCCACCAGGAAAGCCCCTTAACTTTTAACAAGACAAAGCTAAATATCACACTTCAGTGAAAATTCATTAAGAAGTTCATCCGATTCCACTATGAACTTCTTCTCTGGGTATGATGACTTTGGTGCTGGCTAAAATTTATCAATGAAATAATTGTTCCTGAGACTGTCAAAAACATCAGCCACACCACGTATCTCACACTCTTAACTAAGAACAATTCAGCACAGTTAGGGGCCTTCAGCTAAAAAGAGTTTCAGTATAAAGTAAACATGGCCAATGAATTCCCCTCCTTCCCTTGGAGAGGTCACATTCAAGGTTCACTGCCAATGCAAGATGGGAAGGCCTGGCTTGTGCCCACCTGCTAAGAATTAAACAGTATAGCTGTAGTCTCTTGTGCAATCAATGACTGGTCTTTAATGGGAGGTCCTGAATTCATCTCCAGCAAATGATATGCTCAAAAGCCTTTTATTAATTTGTATTAATCTGAGCATCATGGAATTACTCTAACTTAAAAATGACAACCCTCAGTAAATGTGAGAAAATTCTCTGACAACCGGATGCATGCATTGCTTTTGGTAATCAAGTTTATGAAGCAGGTTTTATTGTGTTCTTCTCAGCATGGTGCTTAGTGTCTAAAGCCCTACCACATGTTGTAATAATAAAGTTATTGCTTACTGACCAAAACTGACAACCAGCAAATGCTGCCATGAGTTATTTCAGATGGATTACAATCCTCTCACTGGTAACTCATTAGTGTGTATCTGGTAAATAATGTTCAATAATGTTCAGGATAGCAAACTCATGAAGAAACACAGAAATCAACAACCACCAAGCACAAAACAAAACAAAAACAGGGAAGAAAGCCTATGTGTGGAGAAATACACTAAAAAAAAAAAATTATAATAAAATGAATTGTGAAAGTACAGATTTTCAAGGGGAAAAATACTTACACTCTTTTTTAAGGCATGACAACACCATGTTTTTTATTAAAACCTCACCTTAGAAGTAACACTGGACTATTCTTAGGGACGGATGGGCATTCATCACCCTTCTCTTTGATGGAAGGTGTTGATACATTTTTGGTGGTAGCTTAGCTACATCCTTCTTTAAAGGCTTCAGAAGTTTTAGTGAACACTATTTGAACTTAGTGATTTATTGCCACTTAATTTCTCATATTTTTTCAATCAAGTCTTTGTTTTGATTTCTCTGACAGTTCTTTACCTTCCTTCTCTGTACAAAGTAACTTCAAACTGGAGAGAAGGCCAGGCACAAAATGGCCATTCAATTCCTTTGCATTATTTGCAGTCTCTTCGGAACGCTCTATTCCCAACATAGTAGTGTAATAGACCAAGTCAATGTCCAGTGGATTTTGCATTTCTGGTATACTTATCTCAAGGGGATTTTTTTCTTTTGTATTTGGGAATGACTTTGATTTTTTTTTTTTTTTTTTGGTTTTGACATTATCCCTAAAAGTCAGTATTGTAGGCTTTTATCACCTATCTTTCATCCTTACCAACGCCCTCATATCTTTCCTTATTTTATTTTGCTTTTATCAGAGTTCATGAATCTCTAATAGTGTATCTTTAAGCAGATTCTATGCTGTTTCTATGGATTTTAATTATCTACCTTTTTCCTTTGAATCCTTCTGACTAATCTCTTTTTTCTCTTAAATTTTTCTTTGAAAATTTGAGTATCCACATGTGTTCTTTTGATATAATGTTTTCTATGAAAATGTCAAATTTTATTATGTCATTGCTACTGCTAATTTCTAATCTTTTTCTCTCAGGCCAATGACTCAGAAGTGACAGAAGTTCTCTAAGTACCCAAATATTGCTCTTACTTAAAAAAAAAACAAAACAAAACACTTTTCTATCCAATAGTGACACAAGTGTCATGATTCAAATTTTTAACAATGTGTAAATCTTAGTATTGGTTATGTCACCTCTTAAAACTTGCCACTTGTGTCAGAGTAGCAAGAATAACAAATTTCTCTGTCTAACAAGTCTATCAACCCTGCTCCCCCACCCACGTTCTGTGTGAAAGGCCTTTGCTGTAATACAAAGCTTATGGCCTGTATTTCAATATGATAAATCAATCACAATGCAACATAGGGTTCTTATTAACATATGCCAATCACTCTTTGGTAATCTACCAACACTTATGTATAGAAACCATAGTTTACCATTCTTTATATAAATAAAACAGTGTGTCTCTCTCACTTTTCTAACCATTTCAATATAACACCTAGTGGCAGACAAACCATACTGAGTTGTGGTGAAAATATTTGTATTCCTTTCAGATTGAATGCATCTAGCTGAATAGCTTTGTATTACCATAGATTCTTTTTTGCAAGAAACCATGGAAGAAATGCTGAATTCCTAGTATAACTGAAAAACTTAACAAATCTTTCAGCAAAACCTAAAAGGAACTTTGTAAAACTAAATTATAAATTCAATACATACTTTACTGTTACTAGGGAAATTTTCTCTAAATATGGATCTCAAAACACCTATAATCATTTATTTTCCTTACACAAAACATTCAAATTTCCAGATCCATTGGAGATCTTATTATCAAAATTTCTCAAACACTCTCAGTAGACAGAATGCATACCTCCATCTATATTCATCTGGTAAAATTAGAAACTAAATTCAGATTCAGAGTATCCCACCCCTGGAGGAAACTTAGGCCTTTTATCAAATAAACAAGACTTTAAAAAATGTTGTAAATTGCATTTCAACACCCCCTTCCAAATATATAAGTAGAAGACCTAATGCCTACTACTTCAAAATATAGCTTTATTTGGAAATAGAATTGTTACAGATGTAATTAATTAAGATGAGGTCATACTAAAGTAGGGTGGACCCCTAGTTAAATAAAACTGGGTTCTCAGTTAGTTGTGTCCAACTCTTTGTGACGCTATGGAGTGCAGGTTCCAGGCTCCTCTGTCCATGGACTTTTCCAAGCAAGGATACCGGAGAGGGTTGCCATTTCCTTCTCTAGAGGATCTTTCAGACCCTGGGATCAAACCCCATCTCTTGCATTGGCAGGCAGATTCTTTACCACTGCGTCACTTGGGAAGTCCTGCAATAAGACTGATATAGAGGGAAAATTTGGACACAGAGTCATGCATACAGAGAGAGTGTCGGGTGAAGACTGGAGTTATGCTGCCCCAAGCCAAGGAACTACTAAAAGCTGGGATGGGGTCTGGAACAGATCTTTCTCTAGTGCTTTCAGGTGGAACATGGCCTTGCTGACAACTTGATCTCAGATTTCTAGCCTCCAGATCTATCAGACAATAAAAATAAATTTATGCGTTCTTTAAGCCCCTAAGCTTATGATACTGTATTATGGCCTTCCCAGAAAAGTAAGATAACAAAATTCAGTTTCATTCGTTATCAAATAATGATTAGACAAATGTGATTGGTGGGCAAATAAAAGAGAAATATATAGAAGATTTTGAAGGTTTATTATTTCTGTATTGGAGCGTGAAATTTCCCCTAATTTTTAGGTAAATATCGGCCTGTTCTTCAGTGTTTCCCTAGCATTTGTCACATAGCCATGTTAATAATGCTCCATCGCACATTTAAAATCATTTGTCCACAGATCTGTCTCTTGACACTGAGACCTGAGCAGGTGAGGACCATTTATTTATTCTTTATCTCAGAATCCAATAATGACACATGACACACAGTGCGTGTTCAGAAAATGTTTTCAAAGAATGGTGAAACTCGATTTGCCACAGCATTTTATAATTTTAACCAGATTGTTCCAGCAAAGATTTCACTCAAAACAGTTATTGGTCCTTAACCAAGACACATGAAACAGTTCAACAGACTGGAGTCTGACCATATCTTTTCTCAACACCATAACTAAAGAGGAGATGCACTATCTTTTTTACAGAGTCCTTGGAGACCAAATATATGGATGATAAACTGGACTAAAAAGAGGAGAGAGACAGAAAACAGTCTCTGGCCTCTGAGCTAGATTTCTATTTGTAGGTTTTTGTCTGTTTCTCAGAACCTAGTATTAAGAGAAGTATAAAAATATAGCCATGTGGTAACCTCTGTTCTAGGCCCAGATTGTCCTGTCTGGCTAAGGATGGAAGTGTGCAAGCCGAAACACACATCTTAATGTGAACCAGACTTGGTGGGGGATTCACCACTGTATCCTGCCAGGTAAAAGCCTTCCAGATACTCTGCTGTCTTTTGATGATCTGCCTATAAATTTTTTCAGTCTCTGAGATGAAGCCCCGGTTTCTCCTTCTCCTCCTCCTACCTCTAACCTACACTGCGTCTCATCTGCATTGTGCAATCTGACACAAGCTACTATGGTTCAGGCTCACTTGCATTTTGCTGCATTTGTTTCACCATATAATCCCAATTTCTGTGTTTCCAAGCACAGCCTAGTAACTTGACTCCTATTCCTGAGAGATAATTCAGTTTTATTTTTCTGACTCCAGATCTTAATCTACCTCTAATTATCTAGGACACAGCAGTTTACTGTCAGTGTGGAAACACAAATTCCAGATTTCTATCCCCAGGCTCTGCTTTTCTTCCAGGAAGATGTTTTCCCCCAGGTAACTGTTCTATCAACATAAACGACTATTGGCAAGCTACTGTATATCAAGTGAAAAGAAATTAAGCATTTATAAACATAGTGTTTCTCAAACTTACTAGTTTATAATGTATATTGGATATATTCTTAAAGTAGAGCTGAATAAGTACAGAAAGTTCTTCTTTGTAGAGAAATTATTCTTGTAGATTCTTAGGGATTTTCAACAATTTTCCATAGGATTTGTTATTTAGAAAAATCTGCATATTTTGCTTTCACTCTTATTATCTCCATCACTCCCAAAATATTTTATATAGTTACAATGGAGATGGAAAATTGGACTCCAGCTGAAGTGAAATTTAGAGTTCTATCTTGTTGAACTGGAAAACATCAACAAAATATCAAGTTTTTAAAGTATATTTATTGTTAAGATGTAAAGTCAGTATGTTTTCTACCCTCAAATCCCCCCCAAAATAAAAACAAACTAAAATACCATGAATTTCCAACAGACCTTGAAAAAACAAACAAACAAATATCCTGGCCACATTATGTTTATATTCTCAAATAAATTGAGCCCTGATATGGTTTCTTTAGTTTGCTACATTCCTCGCTACTCCCTATTATCCTACCAAGCTCTTTTCACTTATCGGAGATTGCTACTTGCTCTTGCATGTATTAACCTGTAATAAGCATGATATATTTTGATGTATCATGCAAATGATTTTATATCCTAAATCCTTCATTCTACTTAAATGAAATCAATGACAGAATTGTGCTTATTATCAAGTACAACTTCCATGGGACCTGACCTACTCAGTATAGTTACATATGTCCCAGGTTGTAGGCTTTCTTAAAGTGCAGAACTTTGACCCTATGGATACAGGCTTTTTGTTCAATAAAGAAAACCATCAATTACATTATATCAAAAATGCTTTGATCTTGTAAGGGTATTTATTACAAAAGAAAGTAGGATGAGAGTCTTTTGACAGACATAAGGCTTTGTGTAAAAACTTCAAGCGTCTCGTTGGCTTACTTGGCATGAAACTGTTGGTATAAAATGTCTCAGATCTGATCTACTTTACCTTTCTGGGTTTGAGTTTTAGTTTTTTCATTTACTAGCTGTGTATGTGACGACAAATCTCTGTCTGTGCACTTCAGTTTCTTAATTTGTCACATGTTGACTCTTAAAGTTTCCCATATGATCTCTAAAGACCCACTGAGGTCTTCAGAAAACTTCAGTCTTCATAATTAGCACATTAGAAATTCTTGGCCATTTTGTAAAATAATTGAAAAGGATTAAATAATTATTGGTTTATAGGTAGAAAACTAATGTTTTAAAATAACTACATATTCATCAGAAATATGTTCAATTTGACTTGGAATTTCACCTTAGAATCCTTATCACATGCTCAGTCACTCAGTCATGTCCAACACTTTGTGATCCTTTGAACTTTGGCCAGCCAAGCTCCTCTGTCCATGGGATTTTTCAGGTAGGAACACTGGAGTGGGTTGCTATTTCCTACTCTAGAGAATATTCCTGATTCAGGATCAAACCTGGGCCTCAGAATCCATAATACAATTATCTAAAGTTTTAAATTTATTAAAATGCAATACTGCTGTCTGAGACCTCACTTATATGTGAATCCAAATTTAAAAAAAAGAAATCATAGAAATATTAATATTCAAAGGTAGAAAAGGAGTTGCTAGGGGCAAAGGCTAGGGTAAATAGGCAGAGTTTGGTAGAATAGTGTAAATGTTCAGTTATAAAATGAATAATGTCTAAGGATCTAATGTATAACATGATGACTAAGTTGATAGCACTGATTGCATAATGGAAAGAGAATAGAACATAAATGTTCTCACCAAAAAAAAAAAAAAATAATAAGAGAGAGACAAGCATTTGAGTTAATGGATATGCTAATGAAGCCAATGGGAGGAACAATGTATATGTATATCAAGTGATCACATTGTACTCTAAATATGGTACCATTTTATCAGTCAATTATACCTCAATAAAGCTGAAAAAAAGCTGCCTCACCTCCAGCATAAATAATGAAAGTCTGAAAGAAAAACTAACCTCCACCAAGATGGACAATCTCCATTTTCTCCAGAGACCCTATTTTAGCTTATTGCATCACACCCTTTCAGTATGTTGAGCTAACATCAAAGACTGAGTTTAGCTTCTTCTCCCTCTGTGACACTGAGACACCCAACCAGTCATGTGATTTGTAAATTACTCATTCGCAGTCCTGCCCAACCTGCAGTCTCTAAACAGTCACATTTGCAGGTCTTGTTGCTTAAAACTCTATTACATTGACTTCAGAGTGGTATTTCTGCAACATGTGTTTCATTACTTCCTTTTCTTCATAAAACACTGTTCGTTTCAGCAATGTGAAGACAGTAAATGTATCATCATGGTTAAAAGCATTAAGACTTGGTGAAGGTGGCAAGCCAGGGCTTCTATTACAGCTCTATTAAATGTTAGCTACTTAGTCTTAGGCAGTAACTGAATAAAGCATGAAAAGTAGGGTCTGTTTGAAACATCACTGAGGAAAAGACTAAGTACTTTTTAAATGTCACCACAGAAGGCAAAATTAGGACCTACCGATAGATACAACTGGGATAGACATATTTTAATCTGATACACTGAACAGTCTTCACTCAAGCAACCTCAAAATGGAACTTAATGTTCTATGAAAAATTATTTCTCCATTTCTA
Organism: Budorcas taxicolor; assembly: GCF_023091745.1. Classification (NCBI taxonomy): domain Eukaryota; kingdom Metazoa; phylum Chordata; class Mammalia; order Artiodactyla; family Bovidae; genus Budorcas; species Budorcas taxicolor. The sequence continues at coordinate 38,004,950 of NC_068913.1, read as the reverse complement.
AATGTGCTGAAGTAGACAATCCCATGGGCGGAGGAGCCTGGTGGGCTGCCGTCTATGGGGTCGCACAGAGTCGGACAACCAGACATGACTGAGGCGACTTAGCAGCAGCAGCAGCAGAAGAAGAAAAAAATGACCACAAATTAAAGGTATTTAAATATTAGGTTGGAAAGAAGTGAAGTTGCATAAAGAAGTACTGAAGGATGTTTCCAGTCTGAGATTTTCAAATTCTGTGGTTTAAGCTTAACTGAGTTGACTTAAATTCTTGTTTAAGTACACTCTATGCCTAAATTTTAGGAACATTTTCATGTATAGAACCAAAGGTTAGTTTACCAAATGCTATTTTTTTTTCTTTTCTTATCATACAGGTCTACTTTATAAAATAGTTCTCTTGGACTTGTAATTATTATACTTAGAGATAAATGTGTATATTTAACTCTATGCTAATTGTTTTCAGAAAACTTAAATATACATTGTGAGGATCCATTCATAGTCATGCATACATACAAGAGATTCTGTGATAATTTTGCCCAAATATGTATTGTTCTTGTTTTCTCTTGTTGTCCCCAAATACTGACAAATTCAAAGGATCATTTTCCTCTTGGAAATTAATAGGTTATGCACCAAAAAATTAAGTATTAATCTTAGAGTTTCTATGGTTCAGATATCATTTATAAAAAAAGTTTTGATTTTTTTTCTGAATCTATCTAAATCAACTCCTTTCTTGCCCTTGAGAGATTTTTCACAAGTAATTTCTTTGTTTCTTTTAAGCCTCGATGAAAAGAGATAAATCGCTGCAAACTCTGAAGGCCTTAATGACGGGAATGCCCGTCCACGGGATTAAGTGGAGACCACCAACCAGTTTCCTAGAAGCCATCAAGCAACCTCATGTGTTAACAATTTTCAGTCTCTTTTTATCTGGTTTGGATTCAAAATGGCAACCTAAAGGTGAAAGGTCTGATTTAAAAAAACAACTCCCCTGAGCCATCCAACCTTCATAATTTTCTGAATTTAATTATATCATTTGTGTTTAATGGAATTATCAACATGTTCAGCTTCATTTCAAAATAACACTTTCCCTGTTCATATTAGAATCAATCTTTTAATGTTTACTTTGTTTATAAAGATGTCTAAAGAGGACTAAGTGTTCTGCATAATGTATTTTATTATTTGATTGGAAGTGAAGGTACATTTCAGGATTTAATGAGGGTAGTATTTTCAATACTTGCTTTATCAGGGTTAAGAAAAGCACATGTTCTTGTGTTTTCTTAGACTTTCTACAAGAAATTTGCTCACTGATTAAATATTTCATTGCAGCATTACCTTTTGATCTAAGCTTTAATAATTTTTATTTCAGCAACATTTACAAAATGAAAGGAAGTTTTAACATTAAATAATTGATTACATCGAGTATTAATCTTCTAATCCAAACAAATATACAGTGGATCAGAAGTGAATAGTTCTTTCTTATAAACCTTCCTAAATGAGTAACCTTTTGAATTCAGATTCCAAAAAGTGACTAATTTGTGACTATTATTTGTTTTATACTCACATATTACTAGAATTTTGGTTAATGCTTAATACTCCAATTTAACTTTATGCTGTAGTCAATTTTCATGTCACTTTTTTTATAGGTTGCCTTCTTTTATCATTTTAAAATTTATTTATTTAACAACTAAAAAAATTTGATGAACTATTATAGAATATGAAATAGAGTGAAAAGGATGAAAGATAATATACTTTTGATATTTCTTTTCCAGATGTCAGATACAATGATTTATTAAGAAAGCACATACTTCAAAAGGAAGAAATAAATGGACTATTTGATTTTAATAATCTAATTAATGAAGAAGAGTGAAATACATGAACATATCTGAAAAATATTTTTATTGGCAATTAGATACAAAGTATACTGGTGACAATATTAATAAACCATCTCTAAACAAGGGCATTCATGACTGTCTTTTCATTGAATAAAAGGATTGTGAACTGAATAAACATTCTTAATTTAATAATAAAAAACTATAGGCAACCATGATCAATTGTACTCATTCTTTTCTAGTAACATGAAGGTGATCTTTATAAATTTGAAGCTTTTAAATATTTAGGCTTTGTTCTATTTTTGTTGTGTTATTCAAAATATTCTTTAAAACTCAATGTTGTATTTATAATTTTATCTTTTTATTTCATTTTTTTACTTAAAAGAGTTCTCAAGATTTTTTAGGCTTCACAAAACTAGAATCCCCTGCCTTGTTCAAAGTAAAACTATTGAAGAGAATATTTAAAATCCAGTCAGATGTGCTAGGTATTTCTACAGGCATAAATGTGTTCCACTCCATCTCTAAGCCAGATTTCTCTCAAGATTCAGCTCTATACTCTGACCTCGTATCTTTGTAGATGTATCTACTTAAACCATTGTGTGCTGCTCCCTCGCTCCAGCTGTTAACAATTCTTTGTGACCCTATGGGCTATAGCCTGCCAGGCTCCTCTGTCCATGAGATTCTCCAGGCAAGAATACTGGACTGGGTTGTCATGCCCTCCTCCAGGGGATCTTCCTGACCCGGGGACCGAATCCCCATGTCTCCTGTGTCTCCTGCATTGTGGGTGGGGTGTGGAGGCATGGGGGGTGCGGTTCTTTATCATTAAGCCACTAGGGAAGCCCCAGGCACTACATTAGAGAGTTAAAGTCAACTGGCATATTTTGTCCTACTTGATCAATTTTCAGAAATTGGTACATTCACTTTAGAGAAACTTCCAAACTGCAAAAACAATAGAAATATGGGAACGTGTAGATATTAAGTTATTCTCTGTGGAAAAATTATTTTAAATAGAATGGAATATTTTTTGAATGATTTAAGTTGCATTAAAGATGGTTACTCCATTAGTAGTTTTAGCGTCCTATGCTCATTTTGCCTTCTAATTTGAATAATAAATAAAACTTACTAAACCGTCCATCTAATTTTCATATTAAGTTGGTGATTTAATTTTCTCTTATGCATGTTTGGTTTGCTTTCATTTTTTCTTAGAAAATAGCCATATTACTTATCTCTAATTCAAATCTGAAAAATAATTATAACACCAAAATTTTCATTGTCTATAATATGTAATCCTCTATTCTCAGCTTGTAACATGTTTTAGTACTTCAAGAACACTATTATTTAAGTACCAATATTATGATCACTTTACAGTTGAAAAGAATGAGACCTGCTGATAGTCATGTAACCAGTAAGCTTTAGAGCAAAGAATATTTACACAGGCAATATAATTCTGGAATTTTTGCCCTTAACCAACTTTATATACTCAAAAGTACTTCTTTTTCAAGAAAGCTTCATTTCAAATTATATACACATGTACATATATAAAATAAAGCATAATATATGTTTATATATATATTTGCAAAACATCATTTTTTTAAACCTTGACTCAATAAATACCAAGAAAACATTAAATATATTAGTGATAGGGTGAAATTCCAATATGGAAAAAGTCCATTCCAAATACCATCAGCACCTTCATTCTTTTCTCCTCAAGAGCTAAAATGCACACATCTATATACATATTTTTTATACCAGTTAGAAAATAAATTGGAGAAGGCAATGGCACCCCACTCCAGTACTCTTGCCTGTTAAAATCCCATGGATGGAGGAGCCTGGAAGGCTGCAGTTCATGGGGTCGCTGAGGGTCAGACACGACTGAGCGACTTCACTTTCACATTTCACTTTCATGCATTGGAGAAGGGAATGGCAACCCACTTCAGTGTTCTTGCCTGGAGAATCCCAGGGACGGTGGAGCCTGGTGGACTGCCATCTATGGGGTCGCACAGAGTCAGACACGACTGAAGCGACTTAACAGCAGCAGCAGAAAATAAATGTATCCAAAGACAAACAAAAAATAACAAAGTAAGACATTTAATAGCCAGTAGATTTTAAGATTGATTCATGAATCTTGACAGTAATCAAAGCACACAAGTTTGACGAGTACCAAGAACTTGAGCAGAATATGCTTCCTGGTGTGCTTATTGATTTTCCAATATCTACACCTCAAGCTCCCCTGAAATTTGAGAAATGGAAGCATGGTGACAGTCATAGTGACAGATGAATGGAATGTCCATGCAGTATAAACTACAGTGTAGTTGTGACTACCTTTTCTCAGTTCTTCACCTTTAAAGTGGATAACCAGTAATTTGAAAGTGCCCTGGTCATTTCTAGTCTCTATACAGAATCTCCTTTCACTGGGAAATGAATGGACTATGGATGTCATTCCACAGTCATTATACAATCCTTTGCTATATTTTTAATTGTCATCCTTCGTCAGTGTAATTTAAGAAGTGATGTTGATGGTTCTTCTTTTTTCTCTCCCTCCATAAGACTAAACTTAGGGGCTGAATCTAACAGAGAACAGGAGTCTCAATGCAAATGTACTCTTACAACTAATGAGGAAGCAATTATTTCACATTCTCTGCAGTCTATCCTCTTACAACTAATGAGGAAGTGATTTCTTCACATTTTCTGAAATCTAGCTAAAAAATAAAATAAGAAACTAGTTTTTAAAAGAGGAAATACAAAAATTAGATGAATCAAAGATAAGATGAATAATAAAGGAAAAATAATTAGTTAACGAACTGGGGGAGAGGAAAACCACCAAAGAAACTGAAAGTTTCACATCAGTTCAGTTCAGTCAGTCAGTTTTGTATGACTCTTTGCTACCCCATGGACTGCAGCATGCCAACCTTCCCTGTCCATCACTGAAGCTTGCTCAAACTCATGTCCATCAGGTCGGTGATGCCATCCAACCATCTCATCCTCTGTCCTCCCCTTCTCCTCCTGCCTGCAGTCTTTCCCAGCATCAGGGTCTTTTGCAATGAGATAGTTCTTCACATCAGGTGGCCAAAGTACTGCAGTTTCAGCTTCAGCATCAGTCTTTCCAATGAATATTCAAAACTGATTTCCTTTAGGATGAACTGGTTGGATCTCCTTGCAGTCCAAGGGCCTCTCAAGAGTCTTCTCCAACTTCACAGTTCAAAAGCATAATTCGTTGACATTCAGCTTTCTTTATAGTCTAACTCGCACATCCATACATGACTACTAGAAAAACCAGTAGTAGACAAACAGACCTTTGTTGGTAAAGTAATGTCTCTGCTTTTTGATACACTGTCTAGGTTGGTCATAGCTTTTCTTCCAAGGAGCAAGCATCTTTTAATTTCATGGCTGCAGTCACCATCTGCAGTGATCTTGGACCCCCTAAAATAGTCTCTTACTATTTCCATTGTTTCCTCATCTATTTCCATGAAGTGATGGGAGCAGCTGCCATGATCCTAGTTTCCTGAATGTTGAGTTTCAAGCCTACTTTTTCACTCTCCTCTTTCACTGTCATCAAGAGGCTCTTTAGTTATTTGCTTTCTGCTATAAGGGCTGTGTCGTCTGTGTATCTGAGGTTATTGATATTTCTCCCAGCAATCTTGATTCCAGCTTGTGTTTCATCCAGCCCATCATTTTGCATGATGTACTCTGCATAGAAGTTAAATAAGCAGGGTGGCAATATACAGCATTAAAGCACTCCTTTCCCAATTTGGAACCAGTCTGTTGTTCATGTACAGTTCTAACTGTTGCTTCTTGACCTGCATACAGATTTTTCAGGAGGCAGGTAATGTGGTCTGGTATTCCCATCCATTTAAATATTCTCCACAGTTTGTTGTGATCCACATAGTCAAAGGCTTTGGCATAGTCAATAAAGCAGAAGTAGATGTCTTTTTTTGGAACTCTCTTGCTTTTTTGATAATCCAGGGGATGTTGGCAATCTGATCTCTGGTTCCTCTGCCTTTTCTAAAACCAGCTGAACATCTGGAAGTTCATGGTTCATGTACTGCTGAAGCCTGGCTTGGAGAATTTTGAGCATTACTTTGCTAGTATGTGAGATGAGTGCAATTGTGTGGTAGTTTGAACATTCTTTGGCATTGCATTTCTTTGGAATTGGAATGAAAACGGATCTTTTCCAGTCCTGTGGCCACTGCTGAGATTTCTAAATTTGCTGGTGTATTGCGTGCAGCACTTTCACCGCATCATCTTTCAGGATTTGAAATAGCTCAACTGGAATTCTTTCACCTAGACTAGACTTGTCTGTGAGTGTTCAGGAGTCTCCAGTGGAAGCGTGGGTTGTTGGTGGCCTGCTGCAGGGTTGGGGACACTGAGCGTGAGAGTGTGTGCCTGGGACCTTTTGATGGAGGTTGCCATTATCGTCATTACCTCCACCATAGTTTAGTCTCGGGTCAAACAACAAGGAGGGAACACAGCCCCACCCATCAACGGAAAACTGTATTAAATATTTATGGAGCATAGTTCCACCCATTAGAACAAGATCCAGTTTCCCCCAGTCAGTCTCTCCCATCAGGAAGCTTCTTATCTTTATCCTTCAGAGGGCAGACAGAATGAAAACCACAGTCACAGAAAACTAATCAAACTGATCACATGGAACACAGCCTTGTCTAACTCAATGAAAGTTTCAGACAGACTCAAGGAAAAGAAAATGATACAGCAAATTATTATGTTTATATCATGTTCATATTAAATGGGAAAAGAATGACCTCAAAAATATAGTTGAAATTGGGGAAGACACAGATAACTTTAATGATTAATAATGAAAAATATAACATCTTAGTGAACTATAGAGAAAGAAACTAATAATTTTGTGCTTTAGCATTTCTTTGGAAAAGAAAACTGTGGTAGTCTTAACTATCTTCCACATTGTGTTCTTTATTCCAGGAATAAAATGTCACGGTGCATAAAACAAAGTCTGATTATAGGAAATCATATTTTAGTAGTAAGAGAGGAAATAATCAAATACACAAATAGAAAATAAAATTTCAGTTAATGGTTAGTACTTGGAGGGAAACAAACAGCATAAGAAGACAAAGTGATGGGCTGAGAATGTTAAGACAGAGAGTGTTGGCAGCTATTTTGTTATTATAGTCTAAAAAAGTCTTCAGAAGATGTGACATTTCAGAAGACAGTAAAATGATGACAAGGAGACAATCTTGGGGAGGAAATTTCCATCAAAGGAATGTCTCAATTTATACTCAGTTCTGAAATGTGAAATTCAATAATACTCAAAATAAACCATTATAGAGCTTTATTCAGATAGCATAATTTAGAGGATTAATCATTAACATTGCAAAGGCATAGAACCAGAGGAACAAAGTCACATAGCCATTGGGTGAAGAATATAGTTAAAATGGCTGGCAATAAAGAAGCAAACTCTTTAACCCTCGATATAATGCTGGAATTCAAAGAGAAATTGATAATTTAGAAAAGTCCTCTAGATTTTTCAGGCTTCCCTTGTACTCACATGGTAAAGAATCTGCTTGCAATGCAGGAGACGTGAGTTCAATGCCCAGGTTGGGAAGATCCCCTGGAGAAGGGAAAGGCAACACTTCAGTATTCTGGCCTGGAGAATCCCATGGAATCTATAGTCCATGGGGTCCCAAAGAGTCAGATACAATTGAGTGACTTTTACTTTCACTTTTCTAGATTTTTCTTTGGTCAGATGACAGATACTCATATCTTTAAATAAAAATTGAAATAAAACCTGGCAAATGCTATTCTACATATTTTAAAAAGACTCAAGATCTCCCTACCCCTTCCATACTATAATAACAATAAAGTAAACTGAGCCTTGGCTAGAAGAATAGACAAACAAAATAAAAGTACTGATATTTGCTAAATGAATGATGGCTGTGGCTGAGATCATGAACCCCCTTTTGGAAAATTCAGACTTCAATTTATGAAAGTAAAGAAAATCAATAGGCCATTCTGTTATGACCTAAATAAAATCCCTTACAATTATATAGTGGAAGTGATAAATAGATTCAAGGGATTAGATCTGATAGAGTGCCTGAGGAACTATGGACAGAGGTTTGTAACACTGTACTGGAGGCAGTGATCAAGACCATTCCCAAGAAAAAGAAATCACAAAGGCAAGATGGTTATCTGAGAAAAGAAGAGAAGTGAAAGACAAAGGGAAACATGGAAAGATATACCCATCTGAATGCAGGGTTCCAAACAATAGCAAGGAGAGATAAGAAAGCCTTCCTAAGTGAATAATACAAAGAAAAGAGGAAAACAATAGAATGGAAAAAATTAGAGATCTCTTCAGGAAAATTAGAGATACCAAGGGAACATTTCATGCACAGATGGGCACATAAAGGACAGAAAAAATATGGACCTAACAGAAGCTGAAGATATTATAAAGAGGTGGCAAGAATATACAGAAGGACAATGCAAAAGAGATCTTAATGACTCAGATAATCATGATGGTGTGATCATTCACCTAGAGCCAGACATCCTGGAGTGCTAAGTCAACTGGGCCTTAGGACATGACTACGTGACTTCATAGCATGACTATGAAGAAAACTAGTGGAGGTGATGGAATTCCAGCTGAGTTACATCAGATCCTAAAGGATGAAGCTGTGAAAGTGTTGCATGCAATGTAGCAGCAAATTTGGAAAACTCAGCAGTGGCCACAGGACTGGAAAATGTCAGTTTTCATTTCAATCCCAAAGGAAGGCAATGCCAAGGATTGTTTAAACTACTGCATAATTGCACTCATTTCACACACTAGCAAAGCAATGCTCAAAATTCTCCAGGAGAAGCTGCAACAGTATGTGAACTGAGAACTCCCAGATGTTCAAGCTGGATTTAGAAAAGGCAGAGGAATCAGAGATCAAATTGCCAACATCTGTTGGATCATAGAAAAAAAACAAGAATTCCAGAAAGAAAAAGACATCTAATTCTGCTTCATTGACTATACTAAAGTCATTGACTGTGTGGATCACAAACTGGAAAATTCTCCAAGAGATGGGAATACCAGACCACCTTACCTGTCTCCTGAGAAACCTGTATGCAGGTTAAATACCATTAGTTAAAATAAGACATGGAGAAATGGACTGCTTCCAATTTGGGAAAGGAGTTTGTCAAGGCTGTATATTGTCACCTTGCTTATTTAACTTCTTATTTACCATCATGTGAAATGCCAGGCTGGATGAAGCACAAGTTGGAATCAAGATTGTTGGGAGAAATATTATAACCTCAGATATGCAGATGACACCTCCCTATGACAGAAAACAAACAAGAACTGAAGAGCCTCTTGATGAAGAGAAGACTGAAAAAGCTCACTTAAAATTTAACATTCAAAAAACGAAAAGCATGGCATCCAGTTCCATCACTTCATGGCAAATTGATGGAGAAATAATGGAAAGAGTGACAAACTTTATTTTCTTAGGGTCCAAAATCACTGCAGATGGTGACTGCAGCCATGAAATTAAAAGACTCTTGCTCCTTGAAAGAAAACCTATCACAAACCTAGACAGTGTATTAAAAAGCAGAGACATTACTTTGTTGACAAAGGTTTGTCTAGTCAAAGCTACGGTTTTTCCAGTAGTCTTGTGGGGATAGAAGAGTTGGATCATAAAGAAGGCTGAACACCAAAGAATTTATGCTTTTGAACTGTGGTGTTGGAGAAGGCTCTTGAGAGTCCCTTGGACTACAAGGAGATCAAATCAGTCTATCCTAAAGGAAATAAATCCTGAATATTCATTGGAAGGACTGATGCTGAAGATGAAACTCCAATACTTGGGCCACCTGATGTGAAGAACTGACTCATTAGAAAAGACCCTAATGGTGGGAAAAATCGAAGGCAAGAAAAGAAGGGGACAACAGTGGATGAGATGGTTGGGTTACATCACCAACTCAATGGACATGAGTTTGAGCAAGCTCTGGGAGACGGTGAATGACATGGAATCCTGGCATGCTGCAGTCGATGGGGTCACAAAGGGTTGGACACGACTGAGCGACTGAACAACAACAAGTGCAATGATACCAAATACACAGATGGGGAAGCACACAACAGGGGTTCTGTAAACTATTCCAAAAAGATCTCTGTAAAAGTCATCAGTAAGAAAGTACTATTTGGCCAATGAAGTTTGCTGCAATTTTCAGGCAAAATATAGGAAGGATAATTTTTATCATCTGTCAGGCCTTGGAAAAAGGGACAAATCTATGATGACTAGCAGAATTTGAGTGCAGTGGCCATTAATTTAGATGGCCTCTTCAGGACTAGAAGAACATTGAAGAAAGAAGGTGGGAAATAAGTTGGGCATGCCATCCAAGGTCTGTTCATTTAATGTTAGATTTAATTATTCTTCATTAAGCATATCAGCAAGGGACCCAGGGGAGAATGAGTTAATTTACTTGACCAATGTCTTCTGAGTTGCATTTAGCTGCATTGTTTTGCACACTAATGTGTTTTAAAGCTGCTACTTCCCCATATTTCCTCTCTCCTGATATTTACCCAGATATTAATTATGATTTTACATGAGAATAAGAAATAATGGAATAAAATTATACCTTATTTTGCAACAAAATATAGCTTGCAGCATTTGAATACAGAAACCTGAAAATCAGAGAGAGATACAAATTTGGGAGTCATCACCATATTTGTCAGGGGTGAAATCATATATGTGGATGACATAACCTAAAAAGAGTATAAAGAGTAAGGAAAACAATTATCTTAGAGAAAGTTAGCCACAAGGAACACTAAAAGACACAGGGACAGAAAGGTAAATAAAATCATATGCATTCAATAATCCAATCAATTATATAATTCTACAGTTCCTAGGTAGCAAGTCAGCATCAGCAATGTCAGAATTATATTTAAGTCAGGTACAATTAGTTAAAATTTTTTGACATATTTGTCATTTCAAGTATAACCCAAATACTCTGAATGGTAATATTTTCTGTTTCTAGTAATACTTGAGTATCATGAAAATTATTTTAATAGGTTTTAAACACAAACTGTTAAAAAAGAAAACAATTATATAAATATTTACTTAGAAACCATATCATTACTTGTGTTTGCAGGGACAGTTCTGGTTATGAGACAAAAAGTTAATAAATACTAGAATATTGGCTCAGATACATAAAAATCCAGGGGTCATTTAGGCATAGCTGAATCTAGGAATGCATATAATCAAATATGCCCTATCTCTGCTCAATTTTATTTTATGATGGCTTCATACCCAAGAAGTTTGCCTCCTTGCCATCATCAGATAGAGTTTGGATTATTCTTATACCTCGCAATGTCAGAGGAAAGTGCATAGTGTCCCTTCCCAAGATTTATATCAATAATTTAAAAGGGAATTGGATCTTTAATTTCATATGCACCATGAAATTGATGAAGGGAAGCCAGGTGATTATAGGCTCCACAAATTAGGAGAAGGGGTTGCTCCTCTTAGAGAAAAGGGTGCAAAGAGAAGAAAGCCAGGAAGATAAAAATAACATATACCCACTACACTGTGGTACCATACTCTAGGCAAAATGCTCAAACGTCAATATTTGAAAGATTTTGTGACCCATCAAAGTATGCTTTTTCACATAATAAACTATGGTGTCCTTTTAGTCCTTACTATTGCTTAGTTCAAATCAAAATAATTAACTACTACTATATGCTTCATCACCAGATATACATAGAACTGAAAAGTTCTAATGAAGGATTGGAATTGCTCTGTTTTGAATTTGTTAACTATTTGTTTAACCTGTGCTGTCAGAAGTACTATAAATCCATCTTGGATAATTGTGTGTGCCTTTTTCTTTTGCTAGATACCCTTGAATGTCTCTAGGGACTATATTTTCTTTACAAATGGCTAATTTTTCTTAAATTATACATTTAGATTGAAAGATGTGGAAATGGCATAAAATATCAGGAAATTCACCTAGGAAGAAAAGCCAGAAATAACACACCTGTAAAAGTAAAGAATATAACCACTATGTTAGTATGCCAGTGGAATGTTAATTTAAAACATAGGTAATTATAGCCCTCATTGACTATTTTAAAGCATTTTAACAAGTATATGAAAGTGATGCTAAATCTCATTCTTTTTTCTGAAAGCTACCTCTGGTTTGAGAAAAGATTTGTATATTTCATATAAAAGCAATTTTACTGCTGCATTCATTCAGCATTCAATAGATAACTGATGAGTACCTATGTGTGCCAGCTATTAATATTATACTTCATTTTGAAGATATGAAAACAAATTCCTCTAAAACTGAGTTCCTCTGCTGAGTTTATGATCAACCTCCTTATCCAAAATGTTATTCCCTTTCTTGTCCAATATCTGTTCCTCTGAAGATTGAGGAGTATCAAAGAAAAGGGGGGATTGAGACTGCATACAAGACTCTGTGTCCCTGTCCTTCGAAGTAAAAGGCTTTTGCTTTGGTCTCCCAGACCACCCCTGTGCCTCAAAAGGCTGACTCAAAAGGTAATGATTAGAAAATTTGAAGATGCAGAAACAAAGAATAGCTGTTGGATCAAGAAACTTGTAATGATTTAGACTATAAACCAGGCATATAGCAGAGTCATTGAATTCCAAAAAGGTCTGGCACAAATTCCTATCATTTTTATAGGAAGCAAGAAGCAGATTCCCATCAGATGAAGGCTGCTGACCATAAGCACATAGAATATAGATTAGTTAAAACCACAAGATTGGTGATGCTTGAAACTTTACCTTGATGCCAACCAATCTGAGAATTGTGCAATAGCTGATAATACACTCTGCAGCCCATTTCCTCACACTGCTTTCCAAACCTTTGTTTTGGGACTTCCTTGGTGGTCCAATGGTTAAGAATCCTCTTTCCAATGCTGTGGATGCGGGTTCAACTCTTGGTCAGGGAACCAACATCCCACATGCCATGGGACAGCTAAGCCTGAAAGATCCCACATGCCACAGCAAAGATCGGAATATCCCGTGTGCTGCAACTAAGGCCTAAGGGAGCCAAAAACAAATAAATAAAAGCAATTTTAAAAATGAAGAACAACGAAAAGCCCTGGTGGCTCAGAGGTTAAAGCGTCCGCCTCCAATGCGGGAGACCTGGGTTCGATCCCTGGGTCGGGAAGACCACCTGTTGAAGGAAATGGCAACCCACTCCAGTATTCTTGCCAGGAGAATCCCTTGGACGGAGGAGCCTGGTAGGCTACAGTCCACCGGGTAACAAACAGTCGACACGACTGAGCGACTTCACTTTCACTTTCCTAACTGGCAACTTGAAGACTGTATTAAGATATTAGTTTACTATCTTCTCAGATTGCTGATATCTCAAATAAAGAGCTTTTATTTTTCCACCAATACTTGTATCTGGATTATTGGCCTTTCAGGTGGCAAGCAGCTGAACTTGAGTTTGGTACTGGTCTCATGTCTGTCAGTTCAGTTCAGTCGCTCAGTCATGTCCGACTCTTTGCGACCCCATGAACTGCAGCATGCCAGGCCTCCCTGTCCATCACCAACTCCCGGAGTCCACTCAGACTCACGTCCATTGAGTCAGTGATGCCATCCAGCCATCTCATCCTCTGTCGTCCCCTTCTCCTCCTGCCCCCAATCCCTCCCAGCATCAGAGTCTTTTCCAATGAGTCAACTCTTTGCATGAGGTGGCCAAAGTACTGGAGTTTCAGCTTTAGCATCATTCCTTCCAAAGAAATCCCAGGGCTGATCTCCTTCAGAATGGACTGGTTGGATCTCCTTGCAGTCCAAGGGACTCTCAAGAGTCTTCTCCAACACCACAGTTCAAAAGCATCGATTCTTCGGCACATCAATTCTTCCTCACAGTCCAACTCTCACATCCATACATGACCACTGGAAAAACCATAGCCTTGACTAGACGGACCTCTGTTGGCAAAGTAATGTCTCTGCTTTTGAATATGCTATCTAGGTTGGTCATAACTTCTCTTCCATACCTGTAGAGATAGACAAAGTACTTATCTCATTGACTGCAAAATCAAGAGTTAAACAAATGGTGGTTTTGGCATAGTATATGAAGAAAAGAGCGGAAACCAACTTCAGTACACTTGCCTGGCGAATCCCATGGACGGAGGAGCCTGGTAGGCTGCAGTCCATGGGGTCGCTAGGAGTTGGACACGACTGAGCGACTTCACTTTCACTTTTCACTTTTATGCATTGGAGAAGGAAATGGCAACCCACTCCAGTGTTCTTGCCTGGAGAAACCCAGGAACGTGGGAGCCCGGTGGGCTGCCATCTCTGGGGTCGCACAGAGTTGGACACGACTGAAGCAACTTAGCAGCAGCAGCGGCGGCATGTAGAAAAGAGTGTGATAATGACTTCTAGGCTTTTAACCATACACACTGAGTGAATGATGGTGCCATTCACTGAGATAAGGAAGAAAAGCAGACTAAGGTGGTATGTGGAGGGGTGGGGAGTTCTACTTTGGACAATGTGACATGCATGTTACACAGCCAAATGGAAACATCACATCGTCACTTGCATGCAGAGACTTGAGATAAAGAAAGAAGTTGAGGCTGGAGAAGCACATTTGGTAGTCAAAGATAGATAGATGATTCCTAAGTAATGAAACTGGATGAGGTTCTGTAGGGAGAGTATGGAAATAGAAAGAAGAAATGGGCAAGAATGAGCCTTGAGGCACCTGATATTTTAGAGAGATAGAAGAGAAGAAGAAAAGGTTACAGAAATGATGAAAACATAAGCTATGAGGTAGAAACATAATTTAGAGTCAAAAGGTGAAAAATTTAAAGGTAGATGCAAGTAAATTAATTGTTGCTGAAAAGTCATGTAAGATGAAGACTGAGAGATTATGGCAATTTGATAACTATAAAAGAAAGAATGAAAGCTGAGGATATAGACAAAAAGAGAACCGGTCATTGCTTCAAAGAGTGTTGCTATAAAGAGAAGTAGAATAAAAGGGTATTATCTAGAGAATGTGGGTTCCAGAGGAAGCTTTATAAATTATAGTTGTACACTGAGGGGGATAAACCAGGAAAAAGTGAAAGTTTGATTGTGAGGAATAAAATGGAGACTTTAGAAGACAAAGCCTTGGGAAAGTGAGGATATCTAGCAAAGCATAGTAGGGATTAATCTTCCTATATTTCATACCTAGGAACAGGAAGAAAAACCTGATATGTAACTATAGACACAAGTGGTTTTATAGATTTTCTTCTTTTTCATCAGTAATATTATAAGGAAGGAGAATGTTTTTGACAATTTGAAAGGAGAGAAAGTGTGAAGAAATACAGGAGACTGACACAGTAATGCTGGGGACCAGGAAGATAGAAAGAGCTTCAAAGGCAGTGCAAAGAAGATGAGTAAGTTAATTCACAATATGTTCAAACAACAACCTTAAGGCATGATCCTGATTCTGTTGAATAAACAACTAAGACATAGCTGCACTGGGGTGCATGTTCTTGATTTAGTAGCAAAGTTGAGGTAGAAAGTTCTGCTAGTCATAGCAAATATTTGTAGAGTTAACAACGCATCTCCACATTTTTCACCAGAGCAGTGTTTATAATAATGCAACACTGGAAAAAGAATAAATGATGTCAATAAGTATACAGGCTTTTTTTTTTTTAATGTAGCGAAGTAATATGCTGAAATGAAAGAACTAGAACTACAAAGATAGAAAGTCATTTGATCTTACTGATAAATGAGGAAATGCAAGTTAAACAATATGAAGATCCCATTTCATACCTTGAAATTTATCAAAAATAAAACTGCCACAATATTAACTTCTGTAAGGATTTGGGAAAACTCTCCTTATCTACTAGTAAAAATATAAGCGAGCACAATCACTTTGGAGACCACTTTGGCAATATAAAATAAAACTGAAAGTGTCCAAATCCAGAAATATCACTTCTAGGAATGTACCTTAGAAAAACTCTTGTCTGCTTCACTACATGTTCACGTGCGTGTGTGTGTGATAAGTCTCTCCAGTCGTATCTGACTCTTTGTGACTCCATGAATTGTAGTCCACCAGGCTCCTCTGCCCATGGGGTTCTCCAGGCAAGAATATTGGAATGGGTTGCCATGCCCTCTTCCAGGAGATCTTCTCAACCCAGCAATCAAATCCAAGTCTCACAGGCCTCCTGCACAGGTAGGCAGGTTCTTTACCACTAGTGCCACCTGGGAAGCCCCTACATGTTCACAGCTAAATACTGAAAAAAAAAAAAAAATCAAATGTATATTAGTGGAAAAATAGATATATTGTGATGCTGTCCTAAACTAGAGTGCTCTGAAGAGATTGAAGTAAATGAACAAGCTATATAGGCAACAGGGAGTATAACAAGAGGGAAGATAAAAATTTTGAGGGCAGAAGGAAATTTGGTTTGTAGATTTGATAATGCGAACATGATGATTCTTTTATTTTCTTAGTGAATTAAAAGGTGAGATCAGAAGATGAAATAGGTTGGAGGAAAGAAGAGGAATTTGGAGCTTGGAAAAAGAGGAAAGGTATATAGTAGTCTTCAGAAAAGGAAATGAAATTCACTAGAGAAACTTAGTACTAACAATCAGTTATAATCATTACATGCTTTCATCATTTTGGCACAAATAAGTGACATAATTGAAAGTGACTTATACTTGCAAATGTATGTAGACAGATATGAATTTTTTTCAGAATTACTAGGAATGATTAGCCAAAATAAAATCTAGTTATCCAAAGTTATTTTTTAAAAAACTTCTAAATACCTATAGCCAAATTTGCTCAATAATTACATGTAACTTGTATGTACCTTTCTGAACAGTGCAGATACAACGTGTGCATCACCAAAGTACACTCCAATGCACAGCCTTAGTCTAGATCAGGAATTGGTAAACTTTTTCTTAGTAGTCTGGAGACTAAATATTTTAGTCACTACAGACCATATAGTTCCTGTAGCATCTGCTCAACTCTGTTGTTGTAGTGTGAAAGCAGTTATAGACAATTCATAAATGAATGGGCATGACTGTAGGTGTGATTGTGTTCCAAAAAAATCTTTGTCTACAAAAACAGTCAGCAGGCAATATTTGGGATGATGTGAGGGCTATAGTCTGCTTACTTCTCATTTGGATCATTTTTCTATAAATAAGATCCATTTACTAAAAGGCAAGCAATACTGAGAAATGTTTGGCATATGCAGCAAGAGAGAAAAAGACTTTTCCAAGAAAAAGATTACTCCTTACTGATGTAATAGAATAAACTGTATTGACATGAAGGTAACTGTTTTGCATATAACCTAGAGCATTGAAATCAATATGCGGCTGCAACAAGCCATGATTTCTTTGTGTTTACTTCTATTAAACCTTCCTTCTGAAGTATCCAACTTTATTTTAAATGCATTCTGTGGTGATCAGATATATTTTTCTAGTTGCCTGTAAGAAACTAACATAGTATATATGTTAAAATCATCATCTTTGTACTTCAATATTGCCTTATTATTGTCAAATATAAACAAAGAAACATTTGCCTAACTCCAAAAGACAGGAGTTAAAGAATAAAATGTTACTGTAAGTAGAGGGCTCCTTAGCCACTATTTTAATGGAATTGTCATTCTGCCAGAATGTTTCATTGGTGTCTATTAAAACTCCACTACACAGAGCGCTGGGCCCCTCCAAAGCCCTATAATTTTCAGGGCTTTGCAGTGGCTTTGTGGTGTGTGTGTACAGGGTGAGACTTTCTCCTTGGGTTAGCTATGTTTCCTCTCATCTCTCTGCATCTCTAAAAATAGAGGCAAACCCTATTTGAAGTGCTAACTTACATCTTTTTTCACTTTCACGGTTCTGAATTTTTAAGACAGTGATATGGATAATGATATAATTCTATGGTTTCACATTTTCTAGTTTTATATATTATCTCTGTATAGCTCATTCTACTTTGTTCTCATGTGGAACTATATATATAAGTATATAACATTTTTGTTAACTATTATGTTTATTATTCAAATAAACAAGAAAAATTCAATGCCAAATTTGATTTCCTTTATTAATCTTTGTGAGTTAACTTTTGATCTATGAAATCCTATAATCTTTCATAACTTAAATCATATTACTAGTGACAGTTTTACTTAGATAATTTTTTCTAGATTACATGTAATAGTTTAATGGCTAAAGTGAAAAACTACAGAAAAATACAATCTATGAATAGTCATTAGAGAATGATTTCTGAAACATAACTTCCCTGTCCATGTTCGAATATTTATATTAACCCAGATACCTTTGATCATCTGTATGCAATAAACATGAAAAATATGGAATTTAGTCTAACCGAAGACATCTAAAAGTATAAATTTTATAACAAGAATATGAAGTTTTCAATGCTCACAGAAGTTATCTTTTATTAACTTGCTTTTATTATTTTAATAAAAGATTGTTTAACTTGATAGCATATCAGAAGTCTTAAAATACATATAATTATTTTATAAGATTAAGGACTCTTTGATGGTAGAGCACAATACAGCGGCACTCAGAAAGATGAAAGGTAGAGCTCTTTGTTAACTGATAGCCTCAAACAAGAGAAGGCTGCACACAGGGCCACAAAGTAGGCTGTACCTGGAGCCAGTGTAGCAGCGCATTGGGACTCTGCTGCTGCTGCTGCTGCTGCTGCTGCTAAGTCGCGTCAGTCGTGTCCGACTCTGTGCGACCCCATAGACGGCAGCCCACCAAGCTCCTCTGTCCCTGGGATTCTCCAGGCAAGAACACTGGAGTGGGTTGCCATTTCCTTTTCCAATGCATGAAAGTGAAAAGTAAAACTGAAGTCGCTCCGTCGTGTCCGACTCCTAGCGACCCCATGGATTGCAGCCTGCCAGGCTCCTCTGTCCATGGGATTTCCCAGGCAAGAGTACTGGAGTGGGGTGCTATTGCCTTCTCCATTGGAACTCTAGAGGCAGCTTATATGTGGCAAGTGAAGGATTACCTTACCCATGTTTTGTGAATTCTCTATAGATTGGCTAATTTGAATAATTTCACAAGCTCTGGGGAATAGGATCTCTATCTGGCTACCTGGTACCTGAATATTGGGGTATGAGGGTGGATGTATAGTGGACCAAAAGAATGACAGCCCATTAAGGGAAGTGTTTGAGATGTGGACTTAATCAGCTGCTCAAGAAGAGAAATTGACCCAGTCGCTAGCTAAGATTTCAAAAACAAGACAAAGTAAAATGATATTCCAATTGACTCATAATGTCTTGACATCAGTACTCAATTATTTGGGTTATTTAGCTCAAATAGTAGAGGAGACTTCCAGACAGTAGACTAAGTTGCCCTATATTCTTTAGCAACTATTTTATTATGAGAGGAAAAAGGAAGAAAACAAGTATAGACTGGCCTTAACCAAGTTTCCTATTTGTATGTCATTTACATGGCATCAACCAAGAAAATAGATCTGAAATGTCTGAGGTTTCTAATAAAGTCTCAGTAAAGCTAAAATGTTAAAAATAAGTTTTATTTTCATGAGAATAATATCTGGTGTATTCCTTGAGCATGGCAGTAGTCTCATCAGTTGTGTTGTTGAAGAGCATGAACCGATAGTTCATAAGGTACAGGTCCATATTAGGTGCAACCTAGGAGAAAGAGAGTTGTGAATGGTCAGAGACACAGTTCGAGAAGCTGCGGTGGAAAGCTGGAGTAGGGGAATGAGAGAAGGTTCTGGGAAGTGAGGAGTTCTCATGGGGTCAAGGGGTGAGCCCATATGATGCATATTGGTTTCTGGGGAAATCAGTAATTTCCATTAATTTTTAAAACAGCATAGATAATAGTGACCTTTATAAGACTTCCTTTTAGGCATGGGAGTGTAGAGCAGTATGTTTTGACAAGGCAGATAACATGGGTTATGGAAACTGAGTTCAGGAAATATAATAAAATCTCTAATAACAAAGGAAGAAAAGCAATATATGCTCTATGTTCAATATTTTAGTGTCTTAGGAAAAACAATTTGTGAGCATCACTGAGGCAGTGGTCTCAGTGTCTATGGTGAAGTCATCTGAAGTGAGTTCCTCGCCAGAGAAATGTTATCTAAGTGGCAGAACTAGGGGATCCTTTCCAAGTAGAAACACACTTGGAGTGATAAGGTCATGTTTTCATGGTCCTAGAGTAAAGCTAGGCTGGGCCACTTAAAAAGTGTATATATTACATATAATATATATATATATATTATGTGTATTTATATAATTTATATAATTCCTTTTTGGGGGAGGCACTGGATATATTTGGAGGGTTATTTTTATATTGATTATATTTATAAATGTCTTCCAGCATTATCAGGGTTAAGAACCTCATCTATGGCAAAGGACTCCAGATATGACTTAAATTGGGTCTGAACTGCCTCTTTTTCTGGGCCACAGGGGTACCCTGGGTATCTTCCCTTACAACCCTGAAGGTTATGCTTTTTGCTGCTCAGAGCCACGAGAAGCAGTACAGTGCAGCAGCATAGCGCTAGGCCCATGACTCAGAGCTGGCCGGATAGAAACCACCATTTGAACGAGCTCTGAATTTCCCTCTGCTATGACACTGCCTTTTCCTGTCAACTCTACCAAACTCTTCCTAACACATCCCCCCTCCCCAGTCCCAACACACACAGCAACAAGCTCAGTCTTTTTTGGGGTGATTTCAGCTATAATTCTTACTTTTCCTCTCCTTCCTATAACTCATACAACTGCCATTCAGGTGCGTTCAATGAAACAGGGCCGGGAGTCTCAGTGGCCTATCAGCCATTTCTCCTTCCAGGTGTCCCCAGTCCATCTTGGAGGCATCCACGTTTGCATTTAAGAGACACAGCAGCCTGTTTTTGGACATGTTAGCCCCTTTGTTTGAGTAACTAGATCTCATGGCTGATGTTTGGGAGGCTTATGGGTAAGGTGTTCATTCTCTTACTCATTTGAATTAAACATTGGACCACCGGTCTTCATGAGTGTAATCTATGTTACTCTTGAGGATCTAGGGAATGTAAAGTATTCCAGTGTCAGCAGGAAGGTATGTAGCAGCAAGTACTAATGGGTCAGCTATCCCCACCTAAGTAATACTGGCATCAAGACAGGAGTGTCATTGTAATAATTAGTTTACTATTATAATTAGTGTTTCCCAAGTGATGCACTGGTAAAGAATCTGTGTGCCAGTGCAGGAGATGCAAGAGACAAGGGTTCAATCAATTCCTGGGTCCGGAAGATGCCCAGGAGCAGGAAATGGCAACCTGTTCCAATATTCTTGCCTGGAAAATTCCATGGACAGAGGAGCCTGGGAGGCTACAGTCCATGAAGTCACAAAGCGTTGTACACAACTGTGTGACTGAGCACACACACACACACACACACACACACTGTAATTTTTATAGCAAAATAATTCATTATTATATAATGATGCTATTATTATTAACTGATTAGAAGTATGATGATGGTTGGGCTTCCCTGGTCGCTCAGCTGGTAAAGAATCTGCTTGCAATGCCGGAGATCCTGGTTCAATTACTGGGTCAGGAAGATCCTCTGGAGAAGGGACAGGCTACCCACTCCAGTATTCCTGGGCTTCCCTCATGGCTCAGAATGTAAAGAATCCGCCTGCAATGCTGGAGACCTGGGTACAGTCCCTGGGTTGGGAAGATTCCCTGGAGGAGGGCATAGCAAACCCACTCCAGTATTCTTGCCTGGAGAATCCCCACAGACAGAGGAGCCTGTGGGCTGCCATCCATGGGGTTGCAAAGAATTGGACATGACTGAGTGACCAAGCACAGCACAGCACAGCCCAGCATGGTGATGGTTACATACTCTGTGACTATGAGAACAAGTATTATATTGTATAATTTTAAGAAATGCAAAAGCAGCATATTACTATCTGATGAAGCATGCTTAAGAGTAAGGAGAATTGCCAGAGATAATAATGGATACTGCATAATGATAAAAGGGCTAATCCATTGAAAGTCATAATGATTCTAAAGATGTATGTATCAAACAACAAAGGTGCAAAATAGATGAAGCAAACTGATAGAAGTGTGAAGAGAAATTGACAAATCAACAAATACAATTGGAGACTTCAACACCTGTTTTCTCAACAGTTGATGAAATAGGTAACCAGATCAGCAAGGATATTAAAAACTCAACAATACCATTTATCAACAGGATCTAATCAACTTTCACAGAACAATTCACCTGAAAACAGCAGAAAACCCATTATTTTCAATTACCCACAAAATGTATGTCAATATAGACCATACGCTAGACTGTAAAACCTATTTCACTTACAGTTTAAAAGACTAAAATCACAGCGTATTTTCTGACCACAGCAGAATTAAAGGGGAAACCAATAACAGTTCATTTCCACTGATGTGTAAATATCCACAAAGTACTACATAAATAAATGGAAATCTTGTTTGCTATTTTAAATATTAGAATACATAATTATTTTATATAAATACAATGTAAAAGAGTAGGAATAACAAGCAAATCAACAAAAGTCTTTTCATCCTGCTACTAGGTGTTCATCTTCAAAATGAGTAGCAGGCTTCTCTAGATAAGACAATACTATAGTGAAATTACAGAGTTGGAGATGTCACTCAAGGCTTTTGGAAGTTGTGTGATATTGGATATGTTAATCTCTCTCACACTTAGGTTCTTTTGATATAAAAATGAAGAAAATAACTACATTCCAACACTGTGCAAAATCAATGAACTAATGTATGTAAACTGACCATATAGTACATTGATCCTATCAAGCAATGTAAGAAACATTGTTCCTTTTTCATTCTACAGCTATAGTTTCTTGGAAACCACAAGCACAATGCCAAGAAACAACGTTTTCAAATAAATATTACCTAGGAAAATATTGGGTTGGCCAAAACATTCCTTTGTGTTTTTCTGTAACTGTGCTACACTTAGTCTCTCCGTAGTATCCCACTCTTTGCGACTCCATGGACAGTAACCCGCCAGGGTCTTCTGTTCATGAAGATTGTCCAGGAGAGGATATTGCATTTGCCGGTGGATGCTTCACTGCTGAACTACGAGAGAAGCCCTTTTCTATAATGTCAATCGTAAAACCCAAACTAACGTTTTTGGCCAACCCAATACTTTGTAAGTCTCATGTACTGTTTCCAATTAAATTTATAATGTATAATATTGAAAAATGGAAAAATTATCTGAGGTTATAAGCTAAATAGTTTCATTACATTAGAATAAAATAATTAAGGTTTTCAGGTACTGCATTTTAAACAAACTGTGTTAATATTGTGTTACATAGAATTTTGAAATTTGGGGAAACTGGAATATGGTTATCAGGCACTTCCCATCAGTTTAATACTCACATGCCTCTCCCTCCCACATCTTTAGAGATTTATTATCTGGGAAATATTTACTAAGCCAAATGAAGTTATATATTGATACTAGAATTGTTTATTTTAATAATTGTACGGGTAGTCATAGAACAAAGTTTAGCATCCACTACATATATGCATATACACATATATGCATAACAAAGTAAAAGAAAGTCTTGAAAAATGATTGTGGAGCTAAGCTTTCTTGAAATTCAAGAGAGAGGGAGAGTGAACTTATATCTAAATATGTGTAGTTAAAAACAAACAAAAAACCTACATACAGATGACTAATAAACACATGAAAAGATTCTTAACACTGCTCATTATTAGAGAAATGCAAATCAAAACTACAATAGGTATCACTATCATCAAAAAATATACAAACAATAAATGCAGCAGAGGTTGTGGAGAAAATGGAAGCCTCTTGCACTGTTGGTGGAAATGTAAATTGATACAGCCACTATGGAGAACAGTATGGAGATCACTTAAAAGACATGGAATAAAAATACCATGTGAACCAACAATCCCTTTACTGGGCATATGCCCTGAGAAAACCAAAACTGAAAAAGACACATGTACCCAAATGTTCATTGCAGCATTATTTACAATAGCTAGGACCTGGAAGCACCTAGATGTCCATGGACAGATGAATGGATAGAGGTTGTGGTACATGTTTACAATGGATTATTACTCAGCCATAAAAAAGAAAACGTTTGATTTAGCTGGAGTGAAGTGAATGAACCAAGAGACCATTAAACAGAGTGAAGCAAGTCAGAAAGAGAAAAGCAAGTATCGCATATCAATGAATATATATGGAATCTAGAAGGATGGTACTGAAGAGCCGATTTGCAGAGCAGCAGTGGAGACACAGACATAGAAAACTGACTTGTGGACACAGCTGGGAAAGAAGAGGGTGGGGCGAATTGGGAGGGCAGCACTGGAACATACACTTTACCATACATAAAATGGACAGCAAGTGGAAATGTGCTGTATGACGCAGGGAGCTCAAATCCGGCACTCTATGACAACCTTCAGGGGTGGGATGGGGTGGAAGGTGGTAGGGAGGCTCAAAAGGAGGAGATATGTGTATACCTATGGCTGATTCACATTGCTGTATGGCAAAACCCATAAATATTGTAAAGCACTTCAATTAAAAAATAAACTTCATAATACAAGTTCCAATTCAAATAATTTTTAAAATAATAAGTAAGAATGTAAAAGGACAGAGATGGAGAGCACATTCTAGATGATATAAATATTATAAGCAAAGACAAATTTCAGAATGTATTTCCTGAGATGATAAATAGGGTAGCTTGACAGATTAGAAGTTATTGGTGTGGGAACTGTGAATGATATACTGAAGATTTGGGTATTATGCAAATTTAGCAGGTTAACATGGGCAATTACACTCTCCAGGCATGGCAACCTTCTCCAGTATTCTTGCCTGGAAAATTCCATGGGCAGAGGAGCCTGGAGGGCTACAGTCCATGGGGCTGCAGAGTCAGACATAACTGAGCCACTTTCATTAACTAACTCCTCTTTTAGTCTGTTTTCACAGTATGCTTAATAATATAAACTTGAGGCATGATGAATCTTACTTGAGGAGGTGAGTCTATAACACTAGAATACATTTGAATCAGTTCTAATGAGGTGGGTAAAACTAGAGCCAATTATACAGAGTGAAGTAAGCCAGAAAGAAAAAACCAATACAGTATACTAACACATATATATGGAATTTAGAAAGATGGTAACGATAACCCTGTGTGCGAGATAGCAAAAGAGACACAGATGTATAGAAGACTCTTTTGGACTCTGTGGGAGAGGGGGAGGGTGGGATGATTTGGGAGAATGGCATTGAAACATGTATAATATCATATAAGAAATGAATCGCCAGTCTAGGTTAGAGGCAGGATACAGGAGGCTTGGGGCTGGTGCACTGGGATGACCCAGAGAGATGGTATGGGGAGGGAGGTGGGAGGGGGGTTCAGGATTGGGAACACGTGTACACCCGTGGCAGATTCATGTTGATGTATGGCAAAACCAATACAGTATTGTAAAGTAAATTAAAGTAAAATAAAATAAATTAAATTTTTAAAAAAGCACTATAAAGTGATCTGGGGGGTTAGAATGGAAGTGTAAAATTATCGATGGCGTCAACTATAGCTTTAATAAATTGTTATGCATGGAACTTCCCTGGCAGTCCAGTAGTTACGAGATGCACTTGCACTGCAGGGATGCTGCTACAATCCCTGGTCATCTGGGAACAGACCCCACGTGATCTGGGAAAGTGAAAATTGCTCAGTCATGTCCGACTCTTTACAACCCCATGGACTATACAGTCCGTGGACTTCTCCAGGCCAGAATACTGGAGTGGGTAGCCTTTCCCTCCTCCAGGGGATCTTCCCAACCCAGGAATTGAACTCAGATCTCCCGCATTGCAGGCTAATTCTTTACCAGCTGAGCCACAAGGTAAGCCCACACTAAGAGAAAAAAGTGTGGTATGGCCAAAGAAAACATAAAATAGTTGTATGTATCAATGGAAGAGACAGAGAAAATGCAGACTTTAGTAGATTACAAGTATGGAATTTAGCAACTGATTATTAGGAGGTAAAGCTAGAGGAAAATTCAAAGTATTAATGTCTGAGAAATGATAATGTAAACTGATAAATGCTGGGGGCGACTTTATGAATTGCTAGAGACCCATAATGGGTGAAAGTGTCAAGTAAGCACTTAAAATTTAGAAAGTAGAATTTAGCATCAAACTCCTGACTAGAGAGGATGAAGATGTGGTCACTGAGGAGAGATTTCAATTGTAGCAAGAAAGAGATAAAGAATAATCTTTTATGAAAAAGCTCCCGAGGGAGGAAGAGAGAAAGCAGAACAAAAAAAAGAGAATAACCAATTAAATGCTAAGTAAGTGAGGGAAGTGATAACAATACATATGTGGAAGGGGTGAGGTCAAAGAAGAAAGTTTCACCCACTGGGGATGGAAGAAGAAAAAGAATAAGAGAAAAAACTAAGATGTTACCAAATATTTCCCTAAATGATATGGATTTGCCACAATTTTTTCAAGTGTTCTAAACAAAGAATGAAATTGCTTTGTATTTCTTTTTGCCCAAAGAACGGTGATTCAAGAATGTCTATCACTTTATGATTAGGCCATTTTTATCTCTTTTTTGTATCAAATGTAAAAACAAAATGCTCACAGGAAGAAAGAGTGCAGAGAACTTGGCGTTAAGAAACTGAAGCATTGATAAAATGTATTTTGATGAAAAGAGTATGTTATGATTGAAGTGTCACGTATGGGACAGTTCCAGAAAGCCCTTCATTTGTACTCTAGGAAATTTTGGATACTGACAAAGAGGGAAGTAAGTGTGAACAGTAACTGTTTAGATTGTTACAACTCAAATGCAGCTATTTTGCAAACTTATTTATCTTCTCACAGTGCTTGCTTATGGGCAGTTTTAGTGTTATGCAAAATAATTTATGTATTAATATAATATACATTACAACTAAAATTTATTAAACAAAAGTTAACTAGTTCTCTGGTTTTCACACAGTTTTCAATATAACATTTGATAATTCCCGTAGGCAATTTTGAGTCATTTTACAAAAGAAAAATGTGGAAAAGCAAAATTATTTGTTTATTTTTCCATGTTATCATTCAGGTAGGCATAGGTTTCTAAGTTACGCCTACCTAAATGATAAAAGTGAAAAATAAACAAATAATTTTGCTTTCCACATTTTTCTTTTGTAAAATGACTCAAAATTGCCTACGGGAATTATCAAATGTTACGTTGAAAACTGTGTGAAAACCAGAGAACTAGTTAATTTTTTTAAATAAATTTTAGTTGTAATGTGAAGCGACTTAGCAGCAGCAGGTTTCTAAGTTACGAAAAACAATAGGGAAGTGTTTCCAACAACCTAGAAACATTAAGAAAGGCATATTTGTTTATATATATATAATGCATATATGTATATACACACATATATTTAATGAATAACGAATAACAATGGATTTAGTTTAACAGAAATGTTATGTAATATATATAACAAATGTATATGTATATATGCATACGTAAAAACTAATATTTGGGCCACTTCTCTGAAAATCTGTAAATATGACTATCAATTCAGTTCAGTAACTCAGTCGTGTCTGACTCATTGCAACCTCATGAACCACAGCACTCCAGGCCTCCCTGTCCATCACTAATTCCCATAATTTACCCAAACTCATGTCCATCGAGTCAGTGATGCCATTCAGCCATCTCATCTTCTGTCGTCCCCTTCTCTTCCAGCCCCCAATCCCTCCCAGCATCAGGGTCTTTTCAAATGAGTCAGCTCTTCACATCAGGTGGCCAAAATATTGGAGTTTCAGCTTCAACATCAGTCTTTCCAATGAACATCCAGGACTGATCTCCTTTAGGATGGACTCGTTGGATCTCCTTGCAGTCCAAGGGACTCTCAAGAGTCTTCTCCAACACTACAGTTCAAAAGCATCAATTCTTTGGCATTCAGCTTTCTTCACAGTCCAACTCTCACATCCATACATGACCACTGGAAAAACCACACCCTTGACTAGATGGACCTTTGATGGCAAAGTAATATCTCTGCTTTTTAATATGCAGTCTAGGTTGGTCATAACTTTCCTTCCAAGGAGTAAGTGTCTTTTAATTTCATGGCTGCAATCACCATTTGCAGTGATTTTGGAGCCCCCCCCCAAAAAAGTCAGCCACTGTTTCCACGGTTTTCCCATCTATTTGCCATGAATTGATGGGACCAGATGGCATGATCTTAGTTTTCTGAATGTTGAGTTTTAAGTCAACCTTTTCACTCTCCTCTTTCACTTTATCAAGAGGCTCTTTAGTTCTTCTTCACTTTCTGCCATAAGGGTGGTGTCATCTGCATATCTGAGACTATTGATATTTCTCCCAGCAATCTTGATTCCAGCTTGTGCTTCTTCCAGCCCAGCGTTTCTCATGATGTACTCTGCATATAAGTTAAATTAGCAGGGTGACAATATACAGCCTTGACATACTCCTTTATTTGAAATATGTCTATAAGCAGATGAATTTCAGGGTTTCTAGCTAGGTTTTGGTCATTAATTCCTCCTTTAGGAATAGTCTATGGAAGGAGAAATTTGTAGTGGGAGATTAGTTTTTCCAACACACTAAGATTTGTTTCAATTAAGCTGTTTGCAAAATCAAAATGGATTGGCTTTCATTTCCCATAGTGAAGGTTTTATTCTCCTGGAGGCTGCCGATCACTTTATTTCCATTCCACTGCTGCTGGCTTAATGTTTTCCCCACCATCACACTCTAATAAGAGCTGGCTTGACTTCTGGTTGGTAACAAGAGTGACTGAGAATCAGGACTGAAAAACTATTTATATGTATATTTAAAGATTCTCTCCTGCCTGTCTCTTCTGGTTATTATTCTACTTACTGTTCAGGCAAATGTAAAGTTAAATAGCTTGAATTGCAACAAAATGTTTTATTATGAAAGCTGCCTACTAAACAAAGTTTCCCAAATTAATACTATTCACATTGTATAGATTGTTTCAGATTAAACAAAATTTATAAAATCTTAGGAAAATAAGATATCTAAAAATATTTAGAAAAATGGGTAAATTAAAACACTCTTCTACAAAAATTTGATATATGGCTAAGTGGAAGAAGTAGACAGTTATGTAGACTATCTAAAAAGTGGACTACCAAAAAATTACTTCCAAGATTATTCATATGTAAAAAAAGAAATGTTTATAATTCTCATTCTCATTATTCTTTAGATTACCAAGAACAACTAAAGGGAGTGCTATTGGTTTTCTATATACTGCTATTGGCATGTTCTATTTTTAATTTCCTTCTTATTGTCTAGCCCTGTTAACTAACAGCTTCATCTTTGATTACTTTTTCAATTTTCTCAACAAGTCTCATCTATTTTGTATGAAATCATCAGAAAGACATTTAAATATGCAATAATAGTTTAATTTATTAATAACATAAAACCTTAGAATGTTACTTTAACAAAATTTGCTAGTGAGTGCAATTCAGTACAAAACAAAATCAACATCTGATTCTCTCAATAAACATTTACTAAATATATTCTATAGACCAATACTGTGCTTAATTCTAGGGATAAAAGATAAAGAAGAGGCATTTCCTAAAGGCCACATGCACAAGTATATACAAGGAGTGTCTTGAAAAAAAAAAACAGGTCAATCATTTTGTCTTTATTCAGAGTTATTACTAATCTCAAACACAGATAATTGGAGTAGGGGTAGACCTTTGACCTAAGATGAACCAATTAGACTTTCCTAGAAGCTTGAAATGAGTGGGTAGAATATATTGATTTGGGAGCCTTGACAACCATTTTGAGTGATTATTATGTATATGTCATGTGTCATATGCAAAAAATTAATAAAGTATATATTAAAAGAAAAGTAGAAGTCAAAGTCACTAAGAGAAGAAAGAAAGAAAAAAACACATGGCTTTCTGTTTTCTTGTTCTTCTTATATGATCCAGGTAATTCTAGCTATAACTGAGTTTTGTGAGATTCCATTCTAGCTTTATTTAACAGGGAGAAAGTGATAGGGAGGAGAAAGGGAAGGATGAGGAGAAAACAGTAACAAAGAAAAATGTCTATATAAACACAGAGCCTTCGAAGAAGGATAAAAAAATCACAAAAATAACAATCATAACAACTGACATTTATTAAGTCTCTAACTCTGCCAGTAAAAGTGTGCCACTCACTCAGTTGTGTCCAACTGTTTGGACTGTAGCCCACCAGGCTCCTCTGTCCATGGGATCTCCCAGGCAAGAATCCTGGAGTGGCCTGCCACTTCCTACTCCAGGGGATCCCCACCCAGGGATCAGACCCACATCTCTTGCATCCCCTGCACTGGCAGGTGGATTCTTTACCACTAGCACAACCTAGGAAGCCTCTGCCAGGGTTTATTCAAATTTACATGTGTTAAGTAATTTAATCATCAATGTAAACAAGCAAGGTAATTACTGTCATCCTTTTTATACAGATGAGGAAACTAAGGTACAGAGAACTTAAGTAACTTGCCCGAGGTTATTCTCTATAACACAGAAGAGTTGTGAACTGATCTCTGGCAAGATACATATCAACAACAAAAAAAAAACAGCTTCATGGGCTTAGAGGGAAAGTTTAAAAATGCAAGCTGGAATGCATTCATTTGTTCTGGTTAATAGACGAAGAGGAATTTGGAGCTCCTGGGAGAACCTAATGAGCAAGAAGTAGTAAAGAAGCAAGTGAGAGGTGAAAAACCATAGCAAAGCCAAAAGGATGAAGAAAAGATATCCTTGGTGGAAGAGAAGTTTAAAGAGATTTTCAATAGCAGAAATTTTAAATTTATCTTGTTGTGCAATATAAACTATCCCCTGCCACTTCCATATTATATATCAGACTCTTGAAGTTTTGTATAAGACAAATCACATATCTATTTGTGTGTGTGTGTGTGAGAGAGAGAGAGAGAGAGTCTGGGAAGAGTGCGACAGAGAAGTGATAGGATTTCAAGTTGTCACCTCCGTGGTAACCTCCTATTGCTATTCAGTCTCTTCTTCATCTCTCCACTCAAAGGAATCTTTTGAAACCTTGGAGGACAGCTTGGACTTCTTGTCTTGAAAGTGAGAAGATTAATGTACATTTTCTTAGATTTAAAGATGTAAGATTCCTGAGTTTTTAATCCATGTTTCATTAATATAAAGCTTTTTTTTTTTCCTGCCTGAATGAGTTCTATTCTTTTGCATCAGACAAGCACACTTCATTGGACAATATGAGCAATCACCTAGGATTGTAACAGATGTTAGTTCTGATTTTAAGCAGATAATCATTAGTGCAGAGTTAAGTTGAATGTGTTAGTCACTTAGTTGTGTCCAGTTTTTTGCAACCCCATGGACTGTAGCCCACCAGGCTCTTCTGTCCATGGAATTCTCCAGGCAAGAATACTGGAGTGGGTAGCCACTTCCTTCTCCAGGGTGTCTTCCCAACACAGAGATTGAACCAGGTCTATTTCAATGCAGGCAGATTCTTTACCATCTGAGTCACCAGGGGAACCTCTAATCATGAGTGCAAAGGACCCATTAATTCAGATTCAGGATTATGACATAATATGAAAAATGCAATAATAGACATATACATACAATACTATGACGGTAAAGAGGAGATACAACTAAGTCATTTTGATGAGTGAGAGTCAGGAAATGCTTTTATGAAAAGGTGACCCACTGTATAGGATTGGGTAAATTTTAGATTGGCCAATTAACTGGCCAAAAAAAAAAAAAAGTGTTTAAAGCCACACAAATGTAAAAGGGTTTAAAATATTTGAGAGATTTCTAATGACTAGGGGTGTAGGTTTAACAGCAGGTTTCTTTGTGAATATCTGGAAATTATAGGTTGGAAATTATTTTATTAGCTTAAATGAGAAATATTCTACACACAAGAGGAAACAACTGAACTATTAAAATCCTATGAAAAACAAATTCATGATTAGAAAATACACTCTGGTGGCAGTACACAGTATTGATCATCATGGGCAATACTATGAGAAAAGGAGACAAATTAGGGACTGTAATAGAAGAAAGGATATGCTTTAGAAATAATAATTTAAAATTACATTACTAAATGGAATGATTAATTAAAATTAATACAACTTAATGAATATTGCTTCAGAATATATGACTTCAGGCATAACCAGCAAATGACAGAATGGTGTGAGACTGCTGGATGAAGCTCCT
The DNA here is from genome assembly GCF_023091745.1 of Budorcas taxicolor. Classification (NCBI taxonomy): domain Eukaryota; kingdom Metazoa; phylum Chordata; class Mammalia; order Artiodactyla; family Bovidae; genus Budorcas; species Budorcas taxicolor. The sequence goes on along the minus strand of NC_068913.1, from coordinate 37,973,078 downwards.
AGGCTTCTGGCTTGGGTGACTAGCCTCTTGGTATTCTAGTTAAGTAAGATGGAAGGCAAAATGAAACTCATTTTGAAGGTAGGGGAATGCTGAAATCCATTTAAAAATATTCAAAGTGGGAATGCAAACTAGTACAGCCACTATGGAGAACAGTGGGGGAGATATCTTAAAAAATTGCAAATAGAACTGCCTTATGACCCAGTAACCCCACTGCAGGGCATACACACCAAGGAAACCAGAATTGAAAGAGACACATGTACCCCAATGTTCATCACAGCACTGTTTATAATAGCCAGGACATGGAAGCAACCTAGATGTCCATCAGGAGATGAATGGATAAGAAAGCTGTGGTACATATACACAATGGAGTATTACTCAGCCATTAAAAAGAATACATTTGAATCAGTTCTAATGAGGTGGATGAAACTGGAGCCGATTATACAGAGTGAAGTAAGCCAGAAAGAAAAACACCAATACAGTATACTAACACACATATATATGGAATTTAGAAAGATGGTAATGATAACCCTGTATGCGAGACAGCAAAAGAGACACAGATGTATAGAACAGACTTTTGGACTCTGTGGGAGAGGGAGAGGGCGGGATGATTTGGGAGAATGGCACTGAAACATGTATACTATCATGTAAGAAACGAATTGTCAGTCTAGGTTCGATACAGGATACAGGATGCTTGGGGCTGGTGCACTGGGATGACCCAGAGAGATGATATGGGGTGGGAGATGGGAGGAGGGTTCAGGATTGGGAACACGTGTACACCCATGGTAGATTCATGTCAATGTATGGCAAAACCAATACAGTATTGTAAAGCAAATTAAAGTAAAAATAAATTTAAAAAAATAAAAAAATAAAAATATTCAAACAAGGTAGTCAGTAGGCAATAGAGAATGATTTTGATGACAGAAGAGCTAAAAACAGATATCGTAAACAAGAATCAAAATTGTCAGAGTGCATAGTTGGAGAAGAAAACAGGGATTGTCAGAAAGCTAATGTTTTATGAAAGAGAGGGAAAACTAAGGGAGTTAGAGCCAGAATATCAACACAAAGCCAGAGAGACAGAACTGTTGCAGAAACATAAGAAGGAAAAGGGTGATAAAGAGGAAGGGTTGTAGCAAATTAAAAGTTGAAAAGTGTTAAATTGAACTATTAACTATTATTATTATTGGAGAAGGAAATGGCAAACCACTCCAGTGTTCTTGCCTGGAGGATCCCAGGGACGGGGGAGTCTGGTGGGCTGCCGTCTATGGGGTCACACAGAGTCGGACACGACTGAAATGACTTAGCAATAGCAATTATATTATTATTAACTATTTTTATTATTTAACAATTAACTATTAGGTTGACAAATGGCTTTTTAGGACTTGCCATGTGCCTGGATTGATACAGACCTCTTGGGACAGAGTGGTAGATCAGAGGCATGTTCCTTGTATTTGTGGATTTTATTGTTCAGTGGAAAAGAAGAATAATGAATAAATCAACAGACAAAGATGATAATTAAGGTGGTAGGAGTTGGTCTCTTTGGTGTAATATTTTAGCTTAGAAATGAAAGATGATAAGGAGCTAACCAGGGAGGAAATACATTCCAGGAAGAGTAAATGGCATGGTTGAAAGACTTCAGACAAGAAAGAAGTTGGTATGTTTTCAGAAACACGAAAAACAATTTACATAGCTGTAGCAATGTTGGAGGAGTTAGCAAGACCAAGTCTTACGTGAGATTGAAGAGTCATTCTTGTGACGTTTCATTAAAAATCAAGAAAGGGGTACTGACACTAAGATGTAAGTCTGTTAAAATTTAAAGATTCTGAAAGAAATTGGGAGAAATAAATAAATTCTATTAAAAGTATAGACAATAAAATGATTAATTACTTGAACTGACTGAAGTGACTTAGCAGCAGCAGCAGCAGCAGCAGCAGGGTATGCATTATTCTGCTGTCTATTTTAACACCCCTTCCTACTTTTCCCCTGTGAAATGTTTCTTCAAAGAATGTGACTGTTATATGACTTTCATTGTAAACTGCCTACCTGCCAAAAGACAGGTTCATGGTCTAAGATAAATAAACTGAAGTGCTTTCCTGATTATTTTTCAACTGAGTCTGTACACAAGTTTATAATCACACCACACCTTCACAGCTAACCATTGAAGAGATTGCTCACCTCATGGAGAAGCTTTTCAGAAGGGTGAAATTGACACACTAAGTGCAGTAGAGTTGGAAAAGAGATGAAGGGGGTCCTTAAGATGTTCAAATCCTTGAAGCCAATCATTAATGAGGCCTCTGCTCAACTCACAGTTTGCCCATTTGACCCAATAAATTCATCTTTTGATTTGTTTAAATCTTTTTGACTTTTGGTATTGGAAACTCCACCGTATTGATTCACATTATGACCACATTTTTCTAGCATGATTTGGAAAGAAAAATGAAAAACTTAGTTGGCAACAATTACACAAAGCTTTGAATCATCAAGTATGATGGGAATAATATCATTTTAGTTGCATAATTTGCTTTGGAGAACACTGCTGCTATTGTAACAGGAATAGAAAGAGAATAAAGAAGTCTGCAGTTGGCTTTGACATTCAGAATCAGACTAGTCAGCAGAGATAAGCACAGAATCAGCCAGAGAGTTTCCTTTCCTTGGAACTATAAGTAGTGGAAAACTCCATACAGCCATGCAGAGAAGGGGAGAAACAACCCCTCAGGAACTGGAACTTCACATTGCCTGACAGCTTAACTGAGAGTGACTAAGTTATTCTTATCAACAAGTTTACAGATGTCCATTAACCAAAAAGTGGATGGTTTGTGAGAAAGATTATAATATAGAAAGCGATGTTTAAAAATACATCCCTTCTGTCCATGTGAGTGCAAACGTGTGACCCTTCCACACTAGCAATAAAAGAAAAAAAGATAGCTTTATTAAAGAATCACCAATGAGGTGCTCAAGTTAATATATATTTAATAAAGTCCAGCTGTTAACCATATGCCCCCACCACTATTGCCCATCTGCTGGCAGAAGTTTTTATTATTTTTAATTACGTCTCATTTTTTTCATCTCTACTTCTGAAATAAACATGCCATCACATGACAATTCATTTTATCAAACATTTATAACATTCATAAATGGATATTCTTTGATCTGGCAAGTCTCCTATCTCTAGTAAAATCTCACATTCATTTTTATTAAGTACCCTTGTGACATAGTTTTTATTAATGGTATGAGATAAAAATCTGAGCATCATTTGGACTCAGTGTCATTGCTGTAAGAAAGGTAAAGTGCAAGACTTGACAAGTTTTTAAAATTATAAGAGGAATTAATAGTATCAAGGGATCATTAAGGCTTCTATGATTGTGCAGACTATAAAGTTCCCATGACTAACAGTCTGAGATTTTTCTCAGTTTCTTGCTCTTTTCTGTCTCCTAAAAATACGCCAAAAAGATGGCCATTTAGGGTATTAGCTGTATGTATTCCCACTGAAGAAGCATTGTTTTTTTCTTATATGAACTGTCATTATTTGGAGACAAAGTTTAATCATTTACTATATTTTAGCAAAAATAAACTGCCATCCAATGGAAACATTTCATGGACATTGGTTTTCTGAGCTATGTTTCATGTTCTAGATGAGGTCAGTTTAAGACTTGTGTTTCTGTGCCTTTTAAAATTTGTACTACTAGCATTTATTGGTGTAACTGGAACATTTTCATGGTTAGGTGCTCCAGAAAGAGGAGTGGAGTAAAACAATAGAGCTGAAAATGGCATGCTGAAGAGGAGGTGTTCCTAATCTACCTAAAGGTCTTCCCTGGTGGCTGAGGCAGTAAAGAATCTGCCTGTAATTCAGGGGATCCAAGTCAGATTCCTGGGTCGGGAAGATCTCCTGGAGAAGGGAATGGTAACCAACTCCAGTACTCTTGCCTGGAGAATGCCACGGACAGAGGAGCCTGGCAGGCTGCAGTCTATGGGGGCTGAAAATGGCATGGAAGGGAGAAAGTGTTCCTCACTTACCTAAATAAAAGTTAAATAACATTGAGAAGGGAAATTCTGGACAATACAGAGGCATAATAATTCATTGCTATGCTTTGCTAAGGACAACTTAAAAAGGACAACTTTTTAAATTTTTTCTTCTTTTTTGGTCACACTTAAATTCAAAAGATAAAAATCACTACAATAGTTCACTGTTAAGTTTGAGTTCATAGTTTAAAATATACCTTAGGATCACCCAAGATGAAAAGTAACTTGCAAATTGTACGCTAATAACTACAGCTTTCTTGTTACATTTGCTGTATTATAGAATTCGGTCACCAAAGAAGTAATTTTTAATAGTTAAATATTCATTATTATTTACAAAAAAAATTTAAAGAGATAACAGTAATCTTTATTTATGCATACTTATTGGACAAACAATATAAGCCTGAGCAATATTTTCCAGTGGAGTTGCCTAAAAAATGAAGAAATAATCAATCATTTTAAATACTAGAATTCATTAGGTCTGCAATCTTACCTGTCTATTTTGTGAAACTGAAACTCCTGAGTGGGAATGAGTTAGCAGTGATTTGCACTGAAATATAGTATTTTACTTTTCTTCATGGCATTGTAAACATTTTATCAGAACATTTAGAATCACAAAAATTTTTCAAATACTTAACACATTTTTTTTATATTATTGAAGAAAAATTACTTAAAAGAATACTGCCCCTTTCCCAGGAAATGGATTTCTGGAACCCTAAATTAATACTGTAAGTAAAAGTAAACAAAGAATATATTCCATGTAAATCTATCTGCCTTTATGATTGCTATTAATACATAGATAGTAATGTTCCTAATGATTAAAGACTAATGCCCTGAATATAATTCATGGTTACAATGCCGTGATTGGCAAAGAGTTTAATTAGCCAATGCACGGCTCTAATATTTAGGCCTCTTTTCTGAACATATTCTACATATGAAATATATTAAAAATTGAGCTGCTGTCAGTCCTGTTTCCGGATTGGCTAGGACCATTAATGCAGTCCATCAACTCACCAGCAGACCATTACTTTCTCAGCAGCGTTCCCTGTGGACTTGCATTGCTCACTTTGAACATATTGCTTTAATAAGAGAATTATTTCAGAAAGCTTGAGTTATCTCAGGCCTGGGAAGAAGCACTTCAAAACCTGACAAAGTGCTTTTTATAGAAAATGGTTTTGAAGATTACAGAGTGAAATGTATGTTTGGCCTCATTTACATAAAAACATTTGGCACAGTTTTTCACAAATTAACACAAATTTGATAGAATATTGAATGATATATGACTAAATTCTTCCATTTCTAGGATTCCAGATGTGTTTTTTATGTTGGTTGATAAACTTTTTGATTAGTTGTTAGAACTTAAGACATCTGTTGCCATTGTGCTGTGTAGAATATTTTAATGGTATTACTAAATGTCATGTGTCTATCAGTGCCTAATCATGTGTCTGGAGCTAAAGCAACTCCCTGGGTAGGCTTTTCTACACAGATGTGGAACACTAGACTGCTGATCATGAAATTCTGCAAAAGAAGCATTTATGGAAAACAACTCCTTATTGTTTGGATTTAGGTAGGAAACAAAGTGATAAAACCATAGAGGAAACAGTTCAGAGTTTCATTATTCTGATCCTTTATTACAGCAGCTGTGATTATGCATGTTTTTGGTAATTACACTGTATGTTTAAGAAACTTAATTTCACTATTATTGATTACACCAGATCTCTTAGTTTTCTCTGAAGTTCAGGGAAGTCATAGTATGCCTGGTGTCTCATAATAAATCAGGTTGGAACTAATGCAAATCAGACTCCAATTAGAAAGATAATCATATAGGTATTCCTGAATAAACTGTGCATACTCTTCCTTATTATTACATTAATTATTTAATTTGTATGGAATGCATATCTGTTGAGGGAATGTAGAGTATTTACTACCAATCTAGGGTCAATTCTCTTTAACTATTGATCAGAAAGTCTATAAGATGATGAGGTGATAACAGGATGAACAACCAGTGACTTGGTAAATTTCAGATATTAAAATACTACAGTTCAAATGAAATATTGCATGACAATTTTATCTTAAATATGTTGAACTCACATTGTACACAGTCCCCTCTACTTCTTGAGGTGATAAATATTATTACTGAAAAGAAAGAAAGTGAAGTCGCTCAGTCGTGTCCAACTCTTTGCGACCCCATGTACTGTAACCTACCAAGCTCCTCTGTCCATGGGATTTTCCAGGCAATAGAACTGGAGTGGATTGCCATTTCTTTCTCCAGTGGATCTTCCCTACCCAGGAGTCAAACTCGGGTCTCCCACATTGTAGACAGGGGCTTTACCGTCTATTACTGAGCACACTGATATTGAGAGAAGGAGCCAAAAGTCTTCCCTCTGGTCTGTGGCCCTTAGTTAGAACTAGACCTAGTACCTACTGGTAAAATGCTATAGGAATGAATGAAAGTTAAGATTCTTTTGCTAAATTCTCTTTGTTTTAGACTACATAAACATAAAATTTGACATTATTTTTGATGAATGGAAGAATATTCTCTTATCAAAGGAAATGGAAACAGTAGGAGAAAAGCATAGAGATTCATACCTTTAGCAAATTTTGAAGTCAGAAAGAATTTTGACTAAATTCTGGCTTTACCATTCCCTAGCTGTATAATCTTTGATGGTTTAGCAGATTTGTGTCTCTGCTTTCCAATTAAATGTAAAAGTAAAGACGACTACTTTATAGCAGCTGGTGTAAGAATTAAATGAAATGATGAGCTTAAATGTGTTCACCCTAGCATTTGCATATATCAGGCACACGGTAAACTATAGTTATTACTATTATTGGTGGTGGTGGCTTATGTTATTATTAGTATTACTAATATTATTATTATTATTATTTATCCTTATCTCTGTAGACTTTCATTATGAACCAAATATACTTACAAAGCAACTAAAGCAGAGCATATTTCCTATACAAAAGAATATCTCAAGATTAGCAGTGAGATCCTTATTGTTGCCATTATAGCTTTTTAACGTAAAGTATTTAAAAATCCATCTAAGTGTTCATCTTATTCTGTCAAATGGGATATATGGAATATACTTCATGTTTAATCCTGGTGTATCCAACAGGAAACAGATGATTGTAGTCTAAGAGAAGTATGAATTTGGGAGCTATCACTAAATTGAGTTAGAATGCAGAACGAGAATAGGTGTATTAAATTCTAAAAATAATTTTCAAAGTTAGTAAAATAAGGTGTTTACTCAATCCCCAGCCAACTTATCTAAGTTTTATATAGAAATAAGAAGGAAATAGAAAAATATAGTTTAGGGCATGTTCCTACTGAGTCTGAACCCTCCTTAAGAAGCTCATAGCAAGTTCCTACTACTACTCTCAAAGTATTTGAACCAGATGCCTCAGGCATACACTTTATCCTCAGGAGAAGCCTGGATGCACAGGCTTTTGTTGCTGTTTTGTTCAATGCTTTGTTTGGTTTTTAATTAGATGCTCTGCTACTCCCAACAAAATCAAAGTTCAGTCTTTAAGGAAAAAAGATAGAATGAGTATTTGATAGGCAACAGAAGTCCTTGCCAGAGTGTGGAAAGCAATAATTAATAAAACATGATTCATGTAAAAATCACTCCTATAAAATAGTATAACTCAAGAAGGAAAGAGGCAAAAGGTAAAAATCTCGAAGCTGACGATTTTCACCTCTAGTTGTGAACAAAGTAATGCTGGAAGTAACACAGAACTTCATAAATAATGGATTCATATAGTTCATCAATACTCATCAGTTGTATTGGATATAATATAGTTCTCATTGTAAAGTCCTTTAAAAATGGTAAAATAATACATCCCAGATCATTGAATAATCCAGGAAAGACCACAGTGAAATAACTGGAGCTATCATTAAATTGAATTAGAATGCACAATGAAAATAGGTGTTTTCATGAAAAGAAAAATATATATATAACCTCACTACAAGAAGATAATCAATGTTAAGATTTTTGTGTATAGCCTTTTACTTATTTTTCAAGTTTACATACATGTGCATGTGCATAAACACAGTTTATGAATACAACCTTCAATTAACTCTTTTATTACTTAAAAAATGCAAAAAAAAATCACATTACTGGTTTTTTTTCTACAAGATTTTAATGCTACAGCATATGCAACTTAAAGTGGTAGAAGACATTACCAATTTATGGGAGGATGGAATTTCTTATAAAAAGCTTTATTGTAAAGAAGAAAATAATGAACCAAGTACTTTATGACATTATAGTTGAAGAACTTCAATGGAGATTTTCATTTAAACATTCAGAGATTTTGAATTTTACTTTTTCCAACAGTATTTATAATCACTAGACTTACAAAACAGACACAGACACACCTGCACACACTTCTAGTAAGGGAAAACAAATTATCCAAACTTAAGTTTTTAAATTCCTTTCCAAATGATGTTTAACCTTTCCTCTGTGTACCCTATTTATGTCAACAGAACCACAATATTTCCAGGAACTGAAGTTCACTTCACAGCCTGTGAACTATATCAGAGTGGTGTGTACTCTAGCAGCTAGATTCTAACAAACTCCATCATGACTATGTCACACATATGAACCCTGGGTTATCTGCTGTGCTGTTTTCTAATCTATAAATGAAGGTAAAAGCCTTAACTTCATTGATACTTTGGAGGAGTGAATGAGATGATAAGGAAAAATTAGAACACTGTCCTTTATTACTAGCCTTTTTTAATCATCTATAAGCAATAACAAATTCCACTTGCAGCATCAGTTTTTCCTGTCACTCTTTCCTTATGTGACTCTCACTACAGCTAACAAAGTCCACGTCTTTATTATCTTGCATCTCAACCAGCTTCACAACTTCTAATTTTCCCTTTTTTAGAGCAATTAATGTTCTTAAAGCAGACCTCTGATAAACTCTCTTGCTCAAAATCAGTAGATCAAACAAAATATGTACAAGATCTAAATTAGGAAGACTACACAATTCTGATGAAAAAAATTTTTAAATAACTAAATATAGACATGTTTATGAATAGGAAAAAAATCAGTTGTGTCAAGAGGTCAGTTCTTATCAACTTGATTTGCAGATTTAATGCAATTCCAATCTAATTTTATGTATATTAACGAACTAAGTCTAAGGCTTATATGGACAGACAAAAGACTCATAATAGACAACATCATATTGAAGCTAAAGAAAAAAGTTGAGGGCTGACACATCTCACTGCAAGTGAGGCATTGGTGAAAAAAATGGTGAGTAGATCAAGGGAATATAACAGACAGACGGAGATCCCATATAAATAGCCAACTGATCTTTGCAAAGGAGCTAAGACAGCACAATGGAACAAAAATAGTTTTAGCTACAAATGGTGCTGAAACAACTGAATATTCACATGCAAAAAAAAAAAAAAAAGGAAAGAATCTAGTTAAGACCTTATACATTTCACAAAATTAAATCAAAATTAATCACATGACTATACATAAAACACAAAACTATAAGGACAGAAGATACTATAGGAGAAAATCTAGATGACCTTGATTATGCTGATGCCTTTTTACATAAAATATCAAAGGCACAATCCATGAAAAAAGGAAGGGCTATTGTATGGATGTGAAAGTTGGACTGTGAAGAAAGCCGAGCGCTGAAGAATTGATGCTTTTGAACCATGGTGTTGGAGAAGACTCTTGAGAGTCCCTTGGACTGCAAGGAGATCCAACCAGTCCATTCTGAAGGAGATCGGTCCTGGGTGTTCATTGGAAGGACTGATGCTAAAGCTGAAACTCCAATACTTTGGCCACCTCATGCAAGTTGACTCATTGCAAAAGACCCTGATCCTGGGAGGGATTGGGGACAGGAGGAGAAGAGGATGACAGAGGATGAGATGTCTGGATGGCATCACTGACTCGGACATGAGTTTGACTTAACTCTGTGAGTTGGTGATGGACAGGGAGGCCTGGCGCAAATTAATAACTTCTGCTCTCCAAAAGTCAGAGTCAAGAGAATCAGAAGATGGCAACAAGCTGGGAGAAAATATTTGTAAGAGACATATCTGTTAACAGTTTTCCAAAAACATATAAAGAACTCTTAAAACTCTACAGTAACTAAACAACCCAATTAAAAAAGAATCCAAAGACCTTAACAAACATCTTACCCAAAGAAGATACAGATGGCAAGTAAGTACACAAAAAAGGTGTGCCACGTGTCATCAGGAAGTGCAAATTAAAATAATAATCATTACACACCTACTAGAAGGGCCAAAATATGTAACACTGATAAAACCAAATGCTGGTAAGAATGTGGAGCAATAGGAATTGTCATTGCTGGTGGGAATGGCAAAATGGTACAGCCACTCTGGAAGACAGTTTCGTGGTCTTTTATAAAATTAAACATATTCTTAACATATGATCCAGCAGTTGCATTTCTTAGTATTTACCCAAAAGAGGTGGAAATTTACATCCACCTATAAACCTGTACATGAATGTTTATAACCAAATGTTTATAGCCAAACCTTTACTTGCAAGAATTTGGGAGAAACTAAGGTGCTCTTCAGTGAGTGAATGGGTATATAGACTATGCCACATCCAGACAATGGACAATTATTCAGAACTAAACTGAAATGAGATACTAAGCCATAAAAAGACATGGAGAAATAGTATATGGTTTCAAATATATGATGCTTTGAAAAAGGCAAAACTATTGTAAAAAATCAGTGGTTGCCAAAGGTTGAATGGGAGCAGAAATGAATTGGTGGAGCACAGAGGATTTGGAGGACAATGAAACTATTCTGTATTCTGCACAATACCATAAGGATGAATACATTTGTCAAAGTCCATAGAATGTACAACACCAAGAGTGAACTTAAATGTTAACTATGGTCTTTGAGTGATTACAATATATCAACATAGATTCATCGTTGGTTAAAAATAATAGTACCATTCTGGTGAGTGATATTGACAATGGGGAAGGCTATTAATGTGTTGGGAGAGGAAGTATATGGAAAATGTCAGTACTTCCCTCTCAATTTTGCTCTGAATCTTAAATTATTCTAAAAAAGTAGTCATTAAAAAAATTGGTAAGAATTACCCATCAACAGTTTTCCTATTTGAAACCAGTCTGTTGTTCCAGGTCCAGTTCTAACTGCTGCTTTCTGACCTGCATACAGATTTCTCAAGAGGCAGGTCAGGTGGTCTGTATTCCCATCTCTTTAAGAATTTTCCACAGTTTATTGTGATCCACACAGTCAAAGGCTTTGGCATAGTCAATAAAGCAGAAATAGATTTTTTTCTGGAACTCTCTTGCTTTTTTGATGATCCAGCGGATGCTGGCAGTTTGATCTCTGGTTCCTCTGCCTTTTCTAAAACCAGCTTGAACATCAAGAAGTTCACAGTTCATGTATTGCTGAAGCCTGGCTTGGAGAATTTTGAGCATTACTTTACTAGCATGTGAGAGGAGTGCAATTGTGCGGTAGTTTGAGCATTCTTTTGCATTGCCTTTCTTTGGAATTGGAATGAAAAGTGACCTTTTCCAGTCCTGTGGCCACTGCTGAGTTTTCCAAATTTGCTGGCATATTGAGTGCAGCACTTTCACAGGATCATCTTTTAGGATTTGAAATAGCTCAACTGAAATTCCATCACCTCCACTAGCTTTGTTTGTAGTGATGCTTTTCAAGGCCCACTTGACTTCACATTCTAGGATGTCTGGCTCTAGATTAGTGATCACACCATCATGATTATCTGGGTCGTGATGCTAAAGCTGAAACTCCAGTACTTTGGCCACCTCATGCGAAGAGTTGACTCATTGGAAAAGACTCTGATGCTGGGAGGGATTGGGGGCAGGAGGAGAAGGGGACGACAGAGGATGAGATGGCTGGATGGCATCACTGACTCGATGGACATGAGTCTGAGTGAACTCCGGGAGTTAGTGATGGACAGAGAGGCCTGGCGTGCCTTGATTCATGGGATCGCAGAGTCAGACACGACTGAGTGACTGAACTGAACTGAACCCATCAACAATTAATGAAATGTCATGACATTCAAAATCTTTCACAATATGACTCAAACTTACTTACACAACTTAGTATTTTTTATTTCACTTTTTCATTCCTGTATAGAGAAACAAATATTTATTCTCAACTATTCTATCTTTACTCAAGTACTTTTTCCCCTTTGGATACAATTTATTCCCATTTTCACATATTCGAGTCCTAATTAACCTTCAAGGTTCAACTCAAATGGTACTTCCTTCATAAAGACTTTGTTAGCCTTCAGTCATAAGCAGAGTCTTCTGGCCCTGAAACCTACTATTTTATTTGTACCTCTTTTACATGAATCATTGCCTTTTACACCCTCCTGCAAGTTGTATCATCCCATTCCTGATGTCTACCTATTTTGAGAATAAAATAATTTTTGAGTAAGGATTACATATTTAGTTTTTTAGATAGCATCCATAACATATATATACAGTAGTTAATAAAATGTAACTAATCCAATGAATTAGAAATTGTATATCCAAGTACATCTTAAAATCACAGTACTGCTAAAGAGAGAAAAATAATTATGTGGTAAATATTACATTAGAATTTAACAGCCCATCGGTGATTTTATGGATGTTTCCTATAATTTTTAAGAAATGAGTAGATTTATGGGATCTATCAGCTAATTAGAGATTTTAGGAATCATCTACTCCAACTTACTCACCAAGGAAAAGAAATGCAAAAAGACAAAATGGTTTTCTGAGGAGGCCTTAAAAATATCTGTGAATAGAAGAGAAGTGAAAGGCAAAGGAGAAAGGAGAGACATATATACCCATTTTAATGCAGAGTTCCAAAAAATAGCAAGGAGATAAGAAAGCCTTCCTCAGGGATCAATGCAAAGAAATAGAGGAAAACAAAAAAAAAAAAAAAAGGGAAAGACTAGACATTTCTTCAAGAAAATTAGAGATACCAAGGGAACATGTCATGCAAAGATGGGCCCGATAAAGGACAGAAATGGTATGGACCTAACAGAAGCTGAAGATGTTAAGAAGAAGTGGCAAGAATACACAGAAGAACTATACAAAAAAACTTCACAACCCATCACGATGGTCTGATCATTCACCTAGAGCCAGACATCCTTGAATGTGAAGTCAAGTGGGCCAATTAATGTCATGATTGCAGTCACCATCTGCAGTGGTTTTGGAGCCAAAGAAAAACTGCGTTTTCGTTGTTTCCCCATTTATTTGCCATGAAGTGATGGGACCAGATGCCATGATCTTAGCTTTCTGAATGTTGAGTTTTAAACCTACTTTTCCATTCTCCTCTTTCACTTTCATAAGGAGGCTCTTTACTTCTCTTTCTGCCATAATGGTGGTGTCATCTGCATACCTGAGGTTACTGATGTTTCTCCCAGCAATCTTGATTCCAGCTTGTGCTTCCTCTAGCCCAGTGTTTCTCATGATGTACTCTGCATATAAGTTAAATAAGCAGGGTGACAATATACAGCCTTGACGCACTCCTTTTCCTATTTGGAACTAGTCTGTTGTTCCATAAACAGTTCTGCCTGTTGCTTCCTGACCTGCATATAAATTTCCCAAGAGGCAGGTCAGGTGGTCTGGTATTCCCATCTCTTGAAGAATTTTCCACAGTTTAGTGTGATCCACAAAGTCAAAGGCTTTGGCATAGATGATAAAGCAGAAATAGATGTTTTTCTGGAACTCTCTTGCTTTTATGATGATCCAGCAGATGTTGGCAATTTGATCTCTAGTTCCTCTGCCTTTTCTAAATCCAGTATGAATATCTGGAAGTTCACGGTTCACGTACTGTGAAGCCTGGCTTGGAGAATTTTGAGCATCACTTTGCTGGTGTGTTTAGTTGAGCAATTGGGCAGTAGTTTGAACATTCTTTGGCATTGCGTTTCTTTGGGTTAAGAATGGAAACTGACCTTTTTCTGACCTGTGGAGACCAGTGGGATTTGATTACAGAACTTACACAGGACTGGGGAAACAGACTCTTGAAGGGCAGAAACAGAATTTTGTGTGCACCACGACCCAGGAGAAAGGAGCATTGACCCTACAACAGACTGACCTGGATTTGCCTGTAAGTGTCCAGGAGTCTCTGGCAGAGGTGAGGGTCGGTGGTGGCCTGCTACAGGGTCAGGGGCACTGAGCATGATAGTGCCTGCACATGACCTTCCTAACGTGGTCACCATTTTCTTCATTACTTCCACTATAGTTTGGTCTCAGGTCAAATAACAGGGAAAGAACACAGCCCCACTCATCTACAGAAAATTAGATTAAAGAGTTACTGAGCATGGCCCTGCGATCAGAACAAGACCCAGTTTGCCCTTCAGTCTGTCTCTCCCATCAGGAAGCTTCCATAAACCTCTTATCCTTATTCTTCAGAGGGCAGACAGAATGAAAACCACAGTCACTGAAGACTAATTAAACTGATCACATGGACCACAGCCCTGTCTAACTCAATGAAACTATGAGCCATGCTGTGTAGGGCCACCCAAGATGAACAGGTCCTGGTGGAGAGTTCTGACAAGACATGGTCCACTGGAGAAGGTAATGGGAAACTACTTCTTCATTCTTGCCTTGAGAACCCCATGAACAGTATGAAAAGGCAAAAAGATATGAAACTGAAAGATATACTCCCTAGGTCTGTAGGTGCCCAATATGCTACTGGAGATCAGTGGAGAAATAGCTCCAGAAAGAATGGAGATGGAGCCAAAGCAAAAACTACACCCAGCTGTGGATGTGACAGGTGATGGAAGTAAAGTCCAGTGCTATAAAGAACAATATTGTATAGGAACCTGGAATATTAGGTCCATGAATCAAAGTGAATTAGAAGTGGTCAAACAGCAGACGGCAAAAATGAACATCAACATTTTAAGAATCAGTGAACTAAAATGGACTGGAATGGGCAAATTTAATTCAGATGACTATTATACCTACTACTGTGGGCAAGAATCCCATAGAAGAAATGGAACAGCCCTCACAGTCAACAAGAGCCTGAGATGCAATACTTGGGTGCAACCTCAAAAATGACAGAATGATCTCTATTTCCAAGGCAAACCATTCACTATTACAGTAATCCAAGTCTATGTCCCAATCAGTTATGCTAAAGAAAATGAAGTTGAACAGTTATATGAAGACCTACAAGACCTTCTAGAACTAACACCCCCAAAAAGATGTCCTTTTCATTATGAGGGATTTGAATGCAAAAAATTGAAAGTCAAGAGATACCAAGGCAAATTTAGCCTTGGAGTACAAAATTAAGCAGGGCAAAAGCTAACAGAGTTTTGCTAAGAGAACACACTGATCATATCAAACAGCCTCTTTCAAAAACACAAGAGAAGACTCTTCAAACGAACATCACCAGATGGTCAATTACGCGGTAGTTTGAACATTCTTTGGCTTGCCCTTCTTTGGGACTGGAATGAAAACTGAGCTTTTCCAGACCTGTGGCCATTGCCAAGTTTCCCAAATTTGCTAGCATATTGAGTACAGCACTTTCACAGCATCATCTTTTAGGATTTGAAATAATTCAGTTGGAATCCCATCACGTCCACTAGCTTTCTTAATAGTCATGCTTCCTAAGGCCCACTTGACTTGGCACCCCAAGATGTCTGGCTCTAGGCGAGTGAGCACACCATTTTGGTTATCTGGGTCATTCAGATCTCTTTTGTACAGTTCTGTGTATTCTTGCCACCTCTTCTTCATATCTTCTGCTTCTGTTATATCCACACCATTTCTGTCCTTAATTGTGGCCATCTTTGCATGAAATGTTCCCTTAGTATCTCTGATTTTCTTGAAGAGGTCTCTAGTCTTTCCCGTTCTATTGTTTTCCTCTATTTCTTTGCACTGATCCCTGAGGAAGGCTTTCTTATTTCTCCTTGCTATTCTTTGGAACTCTGCATTCAGTTGGGTATATCTTTGCTTTTCTCTTTTGACTTTCACTTCTCTTCTTTTCTCAGCTATTTTTAAGGCCTTCTCAGACAACCATTTTGCCTTCCAACATGAATTTAAATGCTTTTGGAGAATCTCACACTATATTCTGCATTAGTTCAAGACTGATTCTTCAAGATGGGAATACCAGACCACCTGACTTGCCTCTTGGGAAACCTATATGCAGGTCAGGAAGACTGCAGTTAGAACTGGACATGGAACAACAGACTGGTTCCAAATAGGAAAAGGAGTACATCAAGGCTGGATATTGTCACCCTGCTTATTTAACTTCTATGCAGAGTACATCATGAGAAACGCTGGGCTGGAAGAAGCACAAGCTGGAATCAAGATTGCTGGGAGAAATGTCAATAACCTCAGATATGCAGATGACACCACCCTTATGGCAGAAAGTGAAGAGGAGCTGAAAAGCCTCTTGATGAAAGTGAAAGAGGAGAGTGAAAAAGTTGGCTTAAAGCTCAACATTCAGAAAACGAAGATCATGGCATCTGGTCTCATCACTTCATGGGAAATAGATGGGGAAACAGTGGAAACAGTGTTAGACTTTATTTTTTGGGGCTCCAAAATCACTGCAGATGGTGACTGCAGCCATGAAATTAAAAGATGCTTACTCCTTGGAAGGAAAGTTATGACCAACCTAGATAGCATATTCAAAAGCAGAGACATTACTTTGCCAACAGAGGTCCGTCTAATCAAGGTTATGGTTTTTCCAGTGGTCATGTATGGACGTGAGAGTTGGACTGTGAAGAAGGCTGAGCATCGAAGAATCGATGCTTTTGAACTGTGGTGTTGGAGAAGACTCTTGAGAGTCCCTTGGACTGCAAGGAGATCCAACCAGTCCATTCTGAAGGAGATCAGCCCTGGGATTTCTTTGGAAGGAATGATGCTAAAGCTGAAGCTCCAGTACTTTGGCCACCTCATGCGAAGAGTTGACTCATTGGAAAAGACTCTGATGCTGGGAGGGATTGGGGGCAGGAGGAGAAGAGGATGACCGAGGATGAGATGGCTGGATGGCATCACTGACTCGATGGACGTGAGTCTGAGTGAACTCGGAGTTGGTGATGGACAGGGAAGCCTGGCATGCTGCGATTCATGGGGTTGCAAAGAGTCGGACACGACTGAGCGACTGAACTGAACTGAACTGAAATGCCATCAGTGAGCTAGCCAAAAAAAGAACATCAATTTTATCTCTAACACAGTCTCAAGTCCCAACTCCTTACTTGTGAACTCTCTCCAACACTTCAGGTATACTAAATCTCATCTTTGATCAACTAAATCTTCTACTTTTTTTTTTTGTCATCTCCTGTCCCATTAATTCCCTCAAACACCTTCTAACTACATGTGGCTTTTCTGCTTGCCTGTGTCAAAATCCCTGAACCTATTTCTAAGATTAGCTTATTCTTCCTCTGGATTTTAATTATTTTAGACCCTCTGGTTCATCCTTTTTAATATGTAAAATTCTGACTTATTGGAAAAAGTCTCTACTAAAGTTGACTGGAATCATTGTAAAATCGCATTGCTTATTTTTCTAATTTTCTTTCCTTCTGAATTGAAGCTGAATATGAGATCTGCTTTTGCCTATAGGATATGGCAGAATTAACACTGTTCTAATTTTAGATCCTAGAATTTAAGAGATTTTATGGATTCCACTCTTGTTCTTTTGGCAACCTGAGTTTACCATGCTGTTAAAAAGTGCAGATTGCTGGAAGATACAAAGTATGAATGAGAACTGAGGCAACCCATTTGAACATGGAACAGAAAATGCTAGTATTGCGGCCAGGTTAAACTCTCCAACATAATCACAGTTACAGATAAATAGAGCTGCATGACTGATCCTATGTGACATCAGCAGAAGAAATGCCCAGAATACCAATTCACATTTTCAGCAATGATAAGGCTATAGTTGTTTTAAGTCACTAAGGGTTGGGATAGTTTCTTATGCAATAGGTAACTGATATGCTAACAATCAAGTTATTCATCCACCACCCTTCTCTGATTCATCATAATGGCTTTCACTGACACCTTTATACAATTTTTTAAAGCCAACAAATCTACTTCTTTTTCTGTGAAACTCTTCTTTGACTTAATCAAAGCAATTTTAAGAGTTCTTATTAAATTTTAAACATAACTTCCTTTATTTAGACACTTGTTCTAGCAATTTAGAATCATCCACACCCTTTCCTGATCTAGCTACAAGAGCTAACAGATGCTTCTTCTTTGCTATTTCTCTGCTTTGTGTATGCTTCCCTCTTTGGATACACAATCTCTCTCCAACATAACTTTAGAAATTTGCTTGTGTATCTCTGTTTTCTGACTATGCACTTCTTGTGGTCAGAGATTGTGTCTTATTGATATAAGTATTCTAAGTAATCAGATTCTATGCTTGTTCATGCTTAGTCACTCAGCCAAGTCTGACTGTTTACTACCCCATGGACTGAAGCCTGCCAGGGTCCTCTGTCCACAGGATTTTCCTGGCGAGAATACTGGACTGGATTGCCATTTCCTTCTCCAGGGGATCTTCCTGACCCAGGGATCCAATCCTCATCTCCTGCATTGGCAGGTGGATTCTTTTACCACTGAGCCACCTGGGAATCAAGGAACAAATCCAGAACCCAGTAAATGTTTAATAAATTGATGAATTTTTTAAAATAAATGACATACTAATGTGGTTAGTGATAAATGAAGGAAAGGAATGCCTGAGTCCTTAATTTTAAAGTATCTTTAATATGTTAGCTCTCTTCCATTTCTACTCAAAACATATCCAAAGAGATATAAACTAAGAGATGTGCCATCATTTATAAAGTGTTTTTGTGTGTGTTTCTTTTTTCGCCAGTTAGATTTTAATCTCATTGGCTGTGGAAACATACTATAAGTGATTAAGACAAGTGATTTCTACCATGACTCCTTGCTTCCATATATTTGATTGCTTCAATTTTAATTTCTCTACCTGATACTCATTAAGTATGTGAAATTTTAAATCCTCTTGGTTAATTATTGTTGGTTATGAAAATTTTCTGATACATGGCATTACTGAAGATGTCATAACTTATTAAAGAAAGAAGCTGGAAATTTCAAGAAAAAGCAATAATAACATTCTTGTTGGTTAAAACATCTAAATTAAAATCTTGATTGTGACAAATCCCCAGTCCATTAGTTCTAGTGAAGTTTTAACTTTAAAATAAGAAGACTACTAAATGCCAAAATTTTACATCGTGTTTCCGTTATTTAGTTAACTCAGTTGTTAAAAACAAGGCTGTTATTTCTGGTCCAAGGATGTTTTATTCTGGCCAGGAAAATATGTTTCTTTTGCAAAGGGATTCACTGCTTGTATTAGAAAAACAGTTTAGAGCATGTCTTCATGGCCCTGGGTCAAGAACCTCACTGTCACATAGGAACAATGGCAAACTTTATTTTGTTTAGATTTTTTTCTAGATTAAGATATATATTTATTTTTTCAAACTAAGCTCTCTATACTACTAACTTTGCATTGTGTAGTATGGAGGGCTTTTTGTATAACATGTTGAGATATATTTATGTCTTTCTGGGGGAGAGTATTCCCTGTGACTGTTTAGTGTACAAAACTAATAAAATCCTTCAAGGCTTTCCATTTTTAACCTAATCACTTAATATCATATAATTTCTATATTATGAAAGTATGCTTATGATTAGTTCCATAATTAGTTCCATAATTAACAACCCCATGTATTGTACTTGTGACTGCTGTTTTATTGCTCCAGTAGAGACAGTGATTAGAACAACTGCAGCATTAATTACATGCAGTCTCTCAAGATTTACTATATAGTCTCCAAAAATATGAGAAACTAAAAGTGTTTTATTCTTTGTATAATTACCAAAAAAAAAATCCTGTTATGTAATTGTCATTGTTTTGAGAAATTCTCTATGCAACTGTTTGATAAAGAAGTAGACTTGCCAAAGTTTACAGTTTATTTTCCTGGCTAGAGAATGAAATCCTGCTGACTTTAATTTCTTTAAAAAATTGTACTCTTAAAATGAACTAAAGACCTGAATGTAAGACCAGAAACTATAAAAATCTTAGAGGAAAACATAGGCAGAACATTCTCTGACATAAATCACAGCAAGATCCTCTTTGACACACCTCCTAGAGTAATGGAGATAAAAACAAAAATAAACAAACAGGCCCTAATTAAACTTAAAGTCTTTTGCACAACCAAGGAAACTATAAACAAGGTGAAATGATAACCTTCAAAATGGGAAAAAATAATAGTAAACAAAACAACGGACAAATAATTAATCTCCAAAATATACAAGCAGCTCAAGCAGCTCAATACCAGAAAAACAAACAACCCAATCAAAAAGTGGGCAGAAGAATTAAACAGAAATTTCTCCAAAGATGACATACAAATGGCTAATAGACACATTAAAAGATGCTCAACATCACTCATTATTAGAGAAATTCAAATCAAAAATCACAATGAGGTATCATTTCACGCTGGTTAGAAAGGCCATCATCAGAAAGTCTGCAAATAAATGCTGAAGAGGGTGTGGAGCAAAGGGAACCCTCTTACACTGTTGGTGAGAATGCAAACTGATACAACCAGTATGTAGAACAGTATGGAGAGTCCTAAAAAAAAAAATCTAGGAAAAAAAAATAACTACCATATGACTGAGTAATCCCACTACTAGGCATATGCCCTAAGGAAACCAGAACTGAAAAAGACACTTGTACTTCAATGTTCACTGAAGCACTAGTTACAATAGCTAGGACATGGAAGCAACCTAGATGTCCACTGGTAGGTGAATGGATAAGGAAGTTGCAGTACCTATACACAAAGGAATATTACTCAACTACAAAAAAGAACATAGTTAGTTCTAATGGGATGGATGAACCTAGAACCTATTATAGAGTGATGTCAGAAAGATAAAAACGAATATTGTATATTAATGCATATATTTGGAATCTAGAAAGACCCTATGTGAGGGCGGGAGATACAGATGCAAAGAACAGACTGTTGGACTCAGTGGGAAAAGGAAAGCATGGGATGATTTGAGTGAATAGCACTGAAACATATATATTACCATATATAAAATAGATAGCCATTGGGAATTTGATGTGAGAGGCAGGGAACCCACAGTCAGTGCTTTGTGACAACAAGAAGGGATGGGGTGGGGAGGGAGGTGGGAGGGAGATGACAGGATGGAGGTGACTTTGATGTATAGCAAACCTATCAAGATATTATAAAGCAATTATCCTTCAATTAAAATAAATTAATTTTTAAAAAGTACACTTATAAATGTGATTTTATATTAAAAAATGATACATTGTCGTCTAATTCATATGTAAAATTGTGACTGTATGTGTGTGTGTGTTGAAGAATGCGTGTTGGCTTTTACAAAAAGTGGGTGAAAACCCATAGGGACTTTTGCTGAAAGATTAAGAAATTTCTTCTCAGTTCTCCAAAGGCTATCTCTTTACCCATTCACCTTTTGTTATCTTTCTATAACCACTGACTGTCCCTTTGGATAAGAAATATTTGGCTGGATTCACAAAAGCTTTAGTGAGTCACAGAGACATCAGAAATACTTGCAACTTGTAAAAATCATCTGATTCAAAGCAACTGCATATTTGTAGTCAAGGCACAGACTGGACCACATGCAACTCACTGTATCTCTGTGTATTTAGCCAGATGTCCTGTAATGGGATTCAATATTCAAGCAAAATTAGAGTGCACACAAAGGAATTTGTCTGAACATTATTTAAATATATGAACAAGTAAATTGTAACAATGTTTAACCAGCAAAGGATATATTCAGTTCAGTTCAGTTCAGTTGCTCAATCATGTCCGACTCTTTGCGACCCCATGAATCGCAGCACGCCAGGCCTCCCTGTCCATCACCATCTCCCGGAGTTCACTCAGACTCACTTCCATTGAGTCCGTGATGCCATCCAGCCATCTCATCCTCTGTCGTCCCCTTCTCCTCCTGCCCCCAATCCCTCCCAGCATCAGAGTCTTTTCCAATGAGTCCACTCTTCGCATGAGGTGGCCAAAGTACTGGAGTTTCAGCTTTAGCATCATTCCCTCCAAAGAAATCCCAGGGCTGATCTCCTTCAGAATGGACTGGTTGGATCTCCTTGCAGCCCAAGGGACTCTCAAGAGTTTTCTCCAACACCACGGTTCAAAAGCATCAATTCATCAGCAGAGGAACCAGAGATCAAATTCCCAACATCTGCTGGATCGTGGAAAAATCAAGAGAGTTCCAGAAAAACATCTATTTCTGCTTTATTGACTATGCCAAAGCCTTTGAGTGTGTGGATCACAATAAACTGTGGAAAATTCTTCAAGAGATGGGAATACCAGACCACCTGACCTGCCTCTTGAGAAATCTGTATGCAGGTCAGGAAGCAACAGTTAGAACTGGACATGGAACAACAGATTAGTTCCAAATAGGAAAAGGAGTACATCAAGGCTGGATATTGTCACCCTGCTTATTTAACTTCTATGCAGAGTACATCATGAGAAACGCTGGGCTGGAGGAAGCACAAGCTGGAATCAAGATTGCTGGGAGAAATATCAATAGTCTCAGATATGCAGGTGACACCACCCTTATGGCAGAAAGTGAAGAGGAACTAAAAAGCCTCTTGATGAAAGTGAAAGAGAAGAGCGAAAAAGTTGGCTTAAAGCTCAACATTCAGAAAAGATCATGGCATCTGGTCCCATCACTTCATGGGAAATAGATGGGGAAACAGTGTCAGACTTTATTTTTTGGGGCTCCAAAATCACTGCAGATGGTGATTGCAGCCATGAAATTAAAAGATGCTTACTCCTTGGAAGAAAAGTTATGACCAACCTAGATAGCATATTCAAAAGCAGAGACATTACTTTGCTGACTAAGGTCCGTCTAGTCAAGGCTATGGTTTTTCCTGTGGTTATGTATGGATGTGAGAGTTGGACTGTGAAGAAGGCTGAGCACCGAAGAATTGATGCTTTTGAACTGTGGTGTTGGAGAAAACTCTTGAGTCCCTTGGACTGCAAGGAGATCCAACTTGTCCATTCTGAAGGAGATTAGCCCTGAGATTTCTGTGGAAGGAATGATGCTAAAGCTGAAACTCCAGTACTTTGGCCACCTCATGAGAAGAGTTGACTCATTGGAAAAGACTCTGATGCTGGGAGAGATTGGGGGCAGGAGGAGAAGGGGACGACAGAGGATGAGATGGCTGGCTGGCATCACTGACTCGATGGACGTGAGTCTGAGTGAACTCCAGGAGATGGTGATGGACAGGGAGGCCTGGCGTGCTGTGATTCATGGGGTTGCAAAGAGTCAGACACAACTGAGCGACTGAACTGAACTGAATTCTTCAGTGCTCAGCCTTCTTCACAGTCCAACTCTCACATCTATACATGACCACTGGAATTAGATTTAAACAAATGACATGTCTCCAGGAATCATTTTCTTATCTTTTTTTTTCTTAAGATTTTTTGATGTAGACCATTTTTAAAGTCTTTACTGAATCTGTTACAATATTGCTTCTGTCTTATGTTTTGATTTTTTGGCCACAGGACAAGTGGGAACCAAGTTCCTAGACCATGGATGGAACCCAGCCCCCTGTTTTGGAAGCACAGTCTTAACCACTGGACTGCTAGGGAAATCCCAGGAATCTTTCTTTAAAAGAACAAAAAAAAAAAAAAAAAAAGAGAGAGAGAAATGTTGACTCACAAAGATAAGAAAGTCTGTTAATTGAATGCTCAAATAATTATTTGAAATTTCTCAGCACTATAAGGATAATAAAACTACAGAATTTCTTATATTTCATGGACAATTAACTTTATGGGAAACTCTGTACTAGACTAACCTGTCTTCTAAGAATTCAGAAAGAATGTATACTCTCTTCTTTGCAGTTAACTCTAATATGAATCAAATCACTATGAGACTGGTAGTCACTCCTCCTTTTGATTCTTAGTTTACTAAGCCAGGCTGCTCTCCCTGAACAGATATTCAATCGTCTGAAATCCTTCTCTGCATGGGTCAGACTCATTGAGTCCAAGTAGTAAACATAGAAATGCTAGGAAAAGAATTTTACAGATATCAAGGAATGAAAATTTAAACTGAAATCCATTGTTAGAATCATTGTAGACTGAAATTCTATATTTAGAGTACCTGCCAGAATCAATGCATGTGTGTCTACTGTTTAGGGTGCTCCAGAAATTATGGCAGTTAAGATGTCTTGGTTGGTCCCAAGAAGGAAAAGAATAAGCAGATTTGCTGACTTTACCACTCCTGTTCTAATGCTCTATTCTCTCTCTAGATATTAAGCACACATTTTTCTTGTTAAAGATGTTTTGGGAAGGTAGTCATCATATTCCTGTCAAGATCACCCCTTATCATGAGTCAGAATCATCCGGCTAATCTCTAGTGATTTCCTCCAAGCACACTATTTCATGAGATTTTTACATTAATTTTAACCCCAATGTTTCTTCTCTGAACAGGAAATATTTGAGAAACATTAAAAATGAGTATGTTCTGGTGATGTGGAATGAATTGGAATTAAAGACAGAAGTTTTCTTATGATGTGTGATTTCTTCAGTCCAAAAGTGGCATTCAAAATATTCATATTTCACTGCCAACTTTAATATTAAATGCTAAAACCGTGAAATTTTCAGGGGACTTAACCTGATTCTGTGTCTGTATAGACATAAGGAAGATTAAAAAGCTATTAGTCATTAACAATCTACCATGATGATTAGATACTTGTAACATAAATTCAGAGTAAAATCATCCTACTTGGTTCATACCCTGTTTCCCAGACAAGGAAGTGAGAGAGCACATATACATACTCTGTAACCCAATATGTGAAACAGGGGGTTTTCAGAAATTCCT
Organism: Budorcas taxicolor; assembly: GCF_023091745.1. Lineage (NCBI taxonomy): Eukaryota > Metazoa > Chordata > Mammalia > Artiodactyla > Bovidae > Budorcas > Budorcas taxicolor. The sequence continues at coordinate 37,948,262 of NC_068913.1, read as the reverse complement.
TTATTCCCCAAGTGTGTTCTCTTATTTTATATGTCTGAAAAGGGTTGCAAGACCAAAAGTTGTGTTGAAAGCATCCAAGATTTCTCAGGGAAAATATCAACATAATAGAGAAGAAAGTAACATACAATGTTCTATGTAAAATGCCAACTTTCATGAAAATGATCTAAAATCTGATGATTCCTATATTTTCCTTATTATCAGAAATTAGATAAGCATCTAAAATAACTCTAATCATCATGGAATTAAAAACTAAAGTTTTTATACTTTGTCTATAACTGCACATTTTTACACTATTTTAATATTTTTTATTATTGTGAAATTAGAATAATGTTTTTTTTTAAATTTTTGTAAAATTATATTCCTTTGTGGTCACAACATTTTAACATTTTGATTAACTACTTGATCCAGATCAAATCAAATCTTTGTGTGTTTATAATTCATAAATAGCTATTATGTAGAAAGTTTTAGAGAATAATTTCCCTCTAACATATTTTTTAAAAATTCTGATAGCCTTCCAAATGACATCTATTGCATAAATTGTTCTTTAGCTTCTTAACATGATATTCTCAGTGCCTAACACAGGACCTGTCAGATATTTGTGGCTCTCTAAGTATTTGAGGAATGAATAAATGATTACTATCTTCAAACCCAGCTATGTCAATCTTTTAAAAGTTCAAACTCTTCTGTAATGGCATATTTAGTTTCACTTCAAACACCTTGCTATATTTGAATCTAAAGAAAAACAGCACCATAGAAATTCTAGGTCAGAGGAAAAAACTACTAGAGAACAGGATTTTTTTTTTTTGGTAGGTGGCATAAAATTATGTATTAAATTTAAGAGACAGAGGTATTTATACTTTACAGAAGGATCAGAGATATCAGTTGAATAATACACGGTGTAAGTGATATCAGAGTCCCAAGAAACAAAACAAATGAGCCAAAAATCTTATATTAAATCCAAAGAAGTTCATAAAATAGAGTCTAATAAGTCAGACATGACTTCATGACTAAACAACAATAAAATTCTGAGGTATTAGACAGATTCATTCTAGCATGCCTTTACTTTTCCCAGATTCCTTGATCTCTGACTCTCATTTTAATTATGACAGTTCTTGTATTTGCTAACACCTTTGTACATTTTACTAATTTTTGTGCATATAAGTATGATTTTCAGAAAGACATTCTATTTTGTAAGTAATCCCTTAAATAATGTTAATTAATTGTGTGTTCCAACTTCAAAAGAAATAAAAATATTTTATTCTTATTTTATGTTTAAGTAGGATTGTATTACTAGCACTATTTTAAAACAATGTTTACAAGAAATTGATAATACATTAAAAGAAATTTTAAAGCAATCAGATGAAATATTTAGGAAGTTAATTCCCAATGTACTTTTAATTATATCATGACACAATTTTTTTAGTGGTTTTTCCTCAGCAGCTGTTTATTATTAATTGACTAAATTCTCATGTTGTATTAAGTTAAAAAACAAATCTTTCAATATATACTCATCTCTCTATAAACCTATATGTTTAAGGAGATGTTAGCATATATTGTCTGTAACATACAGAATCCTAAATCTTTTAATTACATTGAATAAACAGAATACAAACTTTTCACATAATGTGGCTCCAAAGATATCTGTTCCATCATGATAGATTTAACATAAGAAATCAAAAATGCCTCAGAATTAAAATAATCATTTTCCTTCCATCAAAAAAAACTTCTGATTTTCCAAAATATGTTCTAATTTATTTATATTTATAAATATATTTAAAAATATTTATATGACCACCACTCTAAGTAATGATAAAATTAGATTTAATGATCAATAACCCCAACATAGCACTAAAGTGTAGAGAAAACAACTGCTCCTCAACCACAAAATTTAATAAATGCTGACAACAAATATACATAAATAAAACACCATTCAAACCTTAAGCGTCAAGACTTAAGCAGTGTCATCACAGAATTTTCTATCTAGTGCCTTTCTCTCTTCATAAGGTTAATATTTATAAATGTCAGAGGAAAAAATTGAACATGTAGAAAAGTAATAAAATGTGTCTTAGTAACTTCGACATTTCAGTGCACAAATTTCTCTGAGTTCATATTAAGTACATTAGATGCTGTATCATTTTTAGTTTATTCCAAGTCAGATAGACCTTACCTGCCCATTCTAAAATTTTGAATTCGTAGTAGCCCACCCAAATATTATATGGATCCTTGAATTTTCTGGGTGGGCTCTTTACACCTACTATAATTTTTCTGTACCATAAACCTATAGCTTCCTAGCAGATAGTGTTATTAACCTTTGGAGCTCACTGTGCTACAATTGGGAATACTTTTCCTGTCTCATCACAGCCATAATCCTATCTGTGCACGAAAGTAATTTGCAGCTCTGTGGATCTGCTGAGAAGGGTGCCTAGGATGTCATAGATACTTCCTTTAAATAATATTAAACATCTCAAAATGCGCACAAATAAAGTTCTAGAGTACGAATTTTATCCAACCATTACATGCAGTGTTTTATTCCACCCATTATCCTAAGAGTTACAGTTCATGACCATTTCTGCCTTGCCTATGAAAAAAACTGAAGTTCAGAGAAAATAATTACATCTGTCTTGAAAGGTGATGCTGAGATTCAGAGAAAGTAAAGTCACTCAGTCGTGTCCGACTCTTTGCGACCCCATGGACTGTAGCCTACCAGGCTCCTCCATCCATGGGATTTTCCAGGCAAGAATACTTGAGTGGATCACCATTTCCTTCTCTAAGAGATCTTTCTGACCCAGGGATTGAACCCAGGTCTCCTGCACTGTGGGCAGACGCTTTACTGTCTGAGCCACCAGGGAGGTATCTGAATGAAGACAACACTCAAAAAAGTACATTTTGATGTGTTTTGATGAGTGTATATACCTATATAACCACTATCATAAATCAAGATTCAAAATATTTCCATCATTTCATGAAATTGTCTTGTACAATCTTTCAATTGTCCCCCTGTGCTTAGCCCCAAAGAAACACTGACCTTTCCATCACTGTAGTTTTAAGTATTATATGTGCTTAGTTACTCAGTCATGACTGACCCTTTGTGACCTCACGGACTGTAGCCTTTCAGGCTCCTCTGTTTGTGAGATTCTCTAGGCAAGAATACTGGCATGGGCAGCCATTCCTTCTCCAGGGGATCTTCCCAACCTAGGGATCAAACCCAGGTCTCTTGCATTGCAGGTAAATTCTTACCATCTAAGCCACCAGGAAGTGCCTTTATATATTATGATTAAATATAAATATTGTTGTTGTTTAGATGCTAAGTTGTGTCTGACTCTTCTGCGACCTCATGGACTGTATGTTTCCCACCAGGTTCTCCATGGGATTCCCAGACAAGGATATTGGAGTGGGTTGCCATTTCCTTTTCCAGGGGAATTTTCCCAACCCAGGAATAGAGCCCTTGTCTCCTGCATTCGCCAGCAGAGTATTTACTGTGGAGCCACCTGGGAAGCCTTTAATATAAATAGAATCCCACATTATAAACTTTTCTGTGTCTTGTCTAACTTTCAGCATAATATTTTTATTATTCACCTACACTGTTATGTATTTCAGTGTATCATCCACATAAGCTGTTTAATAAAACAGTATGACTTATTTTTATTGCTGAGTAGTTCTCATTGAAATTATATATCAAAATTTACTTAGTCATTCAACTATTGACAAAACTTGGGTTATTTCCAGGTTTTGGCTGCTATTAATAAAGTTGTTATGAATATTAATACCAAGTCTGTCTGTCTGTATATATATGCATATAAATTTTTCTTAGTAAATACTCAGTAGAATTATTTGTGATATAATAATTGTATTTTTAACTTTATAAGACACTACAAATGGCTTTAATTCTCATTTCCCTAATGATCAACAGTACATCTTTCATTCTCATTTTGTTCATGCTGTTCTTTAAGTACTTGTATATTAAAATGTATATTGTATATTTAAATACTTGTATAAAATGTACAAGTATTAATGTACAAGTATTAATTGTATATTAAAATACTTGTATATTAAAAATGACTATTTACCATTTAAAATATTATTCTATCATTACCTTTTGGCCTGTTTTCATATAAATCACTTTCTCATGCCTTTTCAAAATTCTAGTAACTTTGGGTAGTGTGTTACATTGTTTTATAATGTCAATTGTCTGAATTTTATTGTCCTTTTTAAGAGAAATGTACATACTTTGTTTTGGCAGATATCTAAGTTATTTTCTACTCGATTCTTTGAGGACCTGTTTTTAAGCTTTTGTAGAAAAAGTTTAGTGTAACATTCATTTTACAGATAACACATCTCAACTACTAAGGTGTGATTTTTCAGGGTCTTCATTGAGTGCTGAGTACTCTCTGAGGGTTCTCCGGTATCTCAGGAAGAATCAAACGTCTTCCCAATTTTTGTAAGCACTGAACATTTTTCTGGTACAAATCTCCTGTCATATTTTGTCTTGCCTTATGGAATTTCAGTACTTAAATGAGGAGGTTAATAGCAAAGACTCAAAGGGATAAAAGAGTAGATTTCAAAAGCCCTTCTTTATGAATATATCCATTCTTTCTGAAAATCTACTTTGTAATTTACAGTCAGATAAGACTCACCAAATTCTAATCTTTACCTTCTGCACTGTTTAAATTCTTCCATTCTGCACCTATAATTCAGAAGTTGGTCCTAGTAGGAAAGTCAGGGAGACTGTAGGGCTCATTTATTTTGTTTTCTTTCTCACAAAGATCAGATTTTTGCTGTCTCTTGTCCAAAGTCTTAACAGAATTCTCTTATATAGCTTCTCACATGTTCTAGTTGTTTATAGCAAGGGGTAAATCTATGTCTTATTACTCTATCATGCCTAAAAGTGAAAGTCTGACACTTTACTCAGTTTTTTCTGGAACCTAGAATGTTAACCCTCTCTTTGGTGCTTTTGCTGCCATTTGATTTCCCGTAGGTGCAGCATGAGTATATGACAAAGTGAAATCTCAAGTCTTTTTCATGTGAAGTCAACACAAATCAAATTTTAAACTTGTATTGTATACAATATAATATATATGGAATTCAATTCCAATATGGTCCTTTGCATTGCCTGCTGCTGAGTATACACTTTACCCATTCTGATTTTACTATCCATTATATAAGCTATCACTATCATTGTTTTCATTTGCAAATGCAATTTGAATCACTATTTTCTTATTTTTCTTATTTGTAAAAATATTGAATCATACTCGAATCTAAACACATCAGTTTCATTAAAAAACATCATCCAGTTTGGAATCCAAGCATATACATTCTCCCTGTTATTCAATCATTATCTCTTCCAAAATCCAGACACATTTATCTCGTTTATCCATAAGGATGTCACGAGAGATTTTTTTGACAACTGCTGTTGCCTATATATTGAGCAATCATTTGACCTAGTACTCTAATAATACAGTCAAAAAAGGAAATGAGGCTTGTTTGACATGGCTTGTTCCTAGTGAATTCATGCTGCCTTCTAGCATGCTCAACATTCTTGAGACCACATAAACCACATGCTTAAGAACCTAATAAAGAATTCTAAGATAGCTTAGGCATTTTTGAATTTAACTTATGTTTTGGTTTGAAACCTGAGGTAATTTACTACTTCTGCTTATTTTCCATTTATCTTAAATTCTGAGGGAAAAAAAACAGGAGTGATATAATATAACCATAATTAATTTTGGCCTGTGATATAATTTTTCTGGACCTAGAAAACTTGAATATTTTTAATTAAAGGGACTGTGATAGCTTTTTCTTCCTTTTCTATAGATTGTGAGGATTTTTCCTAATTTATAAAGTTTAACTGAATAATTTCTTATATTAGGATTTAAGAAGCAAAATCAGATTGTCTTTACCCTCATGAAACTCACAGTTATAAGGAAAACATACAGAAAATATTCAGATAAAATGTGTAAAATAAGAAATGTGATAAGTCTTAAGAAAAACAGTCATACAGTATTGTAAGACCAGGAGAACCTGAGTGTATTTTTGGATATTAAAAGGGCTTCCCTAAGCAGTATTTTAATAATCAGTAGCAATTAATAAGCAAGCTAGTCAGTGATGATAAAAAGGCAGAGTCTAAGCGAAGAAAACAGCTTAAGCAAGAAGCTGTAAACAACAAACAAACAAAACAAAAACAGGCTCATTTGCTTTATTTTACAGCCCTTTATATCCAGCAGTATTTCTCACTAGCTTCCATTTTCTCTCCACTCCTCATTTATACTACAATGGGAGTTTGTTCTTCCTGCTGAGTAACTAGTCCTTAGAACAGTATCTGGTATTGTAGTCACTCAACAAATATTTGTGGATTGACTGAAGAAAGAATGATTAAAACAAAATTATTACCCACTTTTCACATATTTACCAAATTTATTCTTACTTTGATTTGCTATTCAGGTTGCTCCCCCTGTGAAATTTTACCTTTTATTCATAATCAACATCTTATTTACATGCTACAAGTCAAACATTCACACACAAATCTCTTTATTTTACTCCATTCTTGGTTACTCTTTCCTCCTCTGAACTCCTATTGCATCATAGTATATGCAATGCTATTTATTATGTCATGATATGTGGGCTTTACCAATATCTATTTGTTTAATGTCTGTTTATCTACCCACTTTTCTTTGTTCCTTAAAATGTTTCACCTAAAGTTTTACCTAAAACATGTCCACAAACAGTTTCATGTCATAACGTTCTAGTTCTTGAAACAATGAGTGCTACATATGTGACTCAATTTTCTTTCATGTGTCATTAAGAAATGTGCTTAGTGTACTGATATATTTTAAAATATTATTCGTGGTTAATTTATTGATGTTGTATGCTTAACTCATATATAAGGGTCTGTACTGAGAAATTAGATTCAAGATAAAAATAAGAACAGTGAAGATTAAGGAATCCATGTTCTAGGAACAAAGGTATATATATCATCACATACAAAGCAGCCAGATTGAAGTTTAAGCCAGTGGGGCAGAAACTACATAAGAACTCAACAAAAAATGAGACACAGCACTGTGTAAAAGATATTTGATTTCTTCTCCCACATCTGATGAGACATTCCTAATGAGATCTAGGGAGAAGTCAAGAAAATGAATTAATTCAGTGTGTACTAAATGTCAGTTATTGTATATACTGCATCTCATTCAGTTCTCACAAACTGAATGAATATTAAATATTTTATACTAAATAATTATACTAAATATTTAATTAAATATTAAATATTTTCATTCTTGTTTTATAAATAAATGTCCTTACAGACTATTGTTATATTTGTATATATTATGTATATTGTCCAAAAGAAAAGACTTCAACACAACTAACAATCCTGGGTATAAGACTTCAACAGTGTTTATATCAAACAGCCAGCATAGCAAGGAAAAGTTGCTGCTTTGTTTCTGTTTTTCTTGTCTGGTGGTATCTCTTGAAATATATGAGATATTGAATTGCTAAACATTTAGACATTTTATGGGGCTTCCCTGGTGGCTCAGGTTATAAAGAATCCACCTGCAATGCAGGAGACCTGAGTAGACATTTTATGTATGCAATACATTTGTATGCATGTTAAGATATTATTAATGAATGCTCTGAAAATGTTCCATGATAGTGTTAATTCAGCCAAACACTGAGAAAATTTCAAGACTACTATTAATCATTTGTTCAATGGTATCCTTGAACTCTTTGTGGAGAAAGACTTTGGCAATAACCTATAAAGCCCTACTTCAACTGCCTTTTCTTTTCCGACCTGAGTGTTGCTTTGACACCTTAATTTTCTTAAAGGAGCTATATCAACCTTACCAGCAGATGAAGAATATGCCCTAGATTTGCAACATATAATTTATTCTCTAGGTTTTCACTAACAAATATAACCTTAAACTTCCTGATACCAAACCATTACCAAAAGCATATTTGTAGCAACTGACATTAATGCAGACTATGGAACCTATTCATAAATGTAGGAAAAATTTTCTTATAAATATAACCTAGCAATATCAGTTCTATTTCTCTATGTGTGCATATACACACATATGTATATATATAGTATATTAATTTATATCTAATCATGTACAAATATATTTATACATTAAAATTTATAAATTATATGTTATATCAGCATCTCTGAAAAAATAAAATCTGGATACTTGGTATGCACATCTACACACAGCAACACACAGATGGAGTAAAGTTTATATACAGAGGCAAGAGACACAGAATAGACAAAATAAAATTGAAGAAGAACAAATGTGGAGGACTGAAGATTCCCAACTTAAAGACTTTAAAGTTACAATAATCAAGAGTGGTTTTGGGGAACAGGAGCAGGGAAAGATAGAGCACAGAGGATTTTTACAGCAATAAGAATATTCTATATATTATAATGATGGGTCTATGTCATTACATATTTGTTCAAACCCAATGACTGTTCACCACCAAAGGTGATCCTCAGAAGAATATGGACTTTGAATTATTATGATGTGTCATTGTAGATTCATGATTGATGAAAATAAAAAAGTACAGTTCTGGAGAATGATGTTGATATTGGGAGAGGCTATTGTCGCACAGAGTTGGACACGACTGAAGCGACTTAGCAGCAGCAGCAGCATGGATTTGTTGGGGCAGGGTATATATGGAAAACCTTTGATCTTCTCTCTCAGTTTTGTTGCAAAGCTAAAACTTTTTTAAAAATATAAAGTCTTAAAAAAACAAAATCCTCCCAAGATTCAACAACTTAATTTTCTAACTATAGAATACTCCCTTTAGCTTTAAGGACACATATAAGGTGAAATAGAAAGGATGGAAAAATTATATTCCATGCAAATGATAACCAAAAGAGAATAGGATATCTCTACTTATATCAGAAAAACATATATTCATTCAAAATCAGTAACAAGAGACAAAAAAGTCACTATAATAGTGCTAAATGAGTGAATTCATCAAGAGAATATAATAGTTGAAAAAATATATGTGTCCAACACTAGCACACCAAAGTACGTAAAGCAAAAATTATCAGAACTAAAAGAAGAAATAGATAGCAATATAAAAGTAATAGGAGACTTCATTTTCAACATTGGGTAAATCACCGAGAGAGAAAAATAAATAATGAAACATCAACTTAAATTAGACAGTAGATCAAATGAACTTAATAGTCATATACAGAATATTTTATCAACGAGCACTAGAACACATATTCTTTTCAAGCACACATGGAACAGCCTCCAAGAGAGATCACATGCTGTGCCATAAATCAAGTTTTAACAAATTTAAGAATACTGAAATTATGTAAGGTATCTTTTCCAACCACAGTGGTACGAAACTAGAAATCAGTAAGAGAAGGAAAATTGGAAAATTCACAAGTAAACAGAAACTGAACAAGAAACTCCTGGCCAACCAAAGGGTTAATAAGGAAATCAAAAGGGAAATGAAAAATAATTGTGGAAAAAGAATGGAAACATACCTAAACTTGTGGAATGACGCAAAAGCAGTTAAAAGAGGAAAGTTCAGAGCAATAAATGTTTGCAATAAGAAAACATAAAGATTTCAAATAAACAACCTAACTATTTCAAGGAACTAAGAAAATAATAAACTCAGCTGAAGTTTAGCAAAAGAAGAAAAGAAGTTTATTTTTTTATTTTTTTTTAATTTTTATTTTTAATTTTAAAATCTTTAATTCTTACATGTGTTCCCAAACATGAACCCCCCTCCCACCTCCCTCCCCACAACATCTCTGTGGGTCATCCCCATGCACCAGCCCCAAGCATGCTGTATCCTGCGTCAGATATAGACTGGCGATTCAATTCTTATATGATAGTATACATGATAGAATGCCATTCTCCCAAATCATCCCACCCTCTCCCTCTCCCTCTGAGTCCAAAAGTCCGTTATACACAGCTGTGTCTTTTTTCCTGTCTTGCATACAGGGTTGTCATTGCCATCTTTCTAAATTCCATATATATGTGTTAGTATACTGTATTTGTGTTTTTCTTCCTGGCTTACTTCACTCTGTATAATCAGCTCCAGTTTCATCCATCTCATCAGAACTGAATCAAATGAATTCTTTTTAACTGCTGAGTAATACTCCATTGTGTATATGTACCACAGCTTTCTTATCCATTCATCTCCTGATGGACATCTAGGTTGTTTCCATGCCCTGGCTATTATAAACAGTGCTGCGATGAACATTGGGGTACATGTGTCTCTTTCAATTCTGGTTTCCTCGGTGTGTATGCCCAGCAGTGGGATTGCTGGGTCATAAGGCAGTTCTATTTGCAATTTTTTAAGGAATCTCCACACTGTTCTCCATAGTGGCTGTACTAGTTTGCATTCCCACCAACAGTGTAGGAGGGTTCCCTTTTCTCCACACCCTCTCCAGCATTTATTGCTTGCAGATTTTTGGATCGCAGCCATTCTGACTGGTGTGAAGTGGTATCTCATTGTGGTTTTGATTTGCATTTCTCTAATAATGAGTGATGTTGAGCATCTTTTCATGTGTTTGTTAGCCATCCGTATGTCTTCTTTGGAGAAATGTCTATTTAGTTCTTTGGCCCATTTTTTGATTGGGTCGTTTATTTTTCTGGAATTGAGCTGCATAAGTTGCTTGTATATTTTTGAGATTAGTTGTTTGTCAGTTGCTTCATTTGCTATTATTTTCTCCCATTCAGAAGGCTGTCTTTTCACCTTGCTTATATTTTCCTTTGTTGTGCAGAAGCTTTTAATTTTAATTAGATCCCATTTGTTTATTTTTGCTTTTATTTCCAGAATTCTGGGAGGTGGATCATAGAAGATCCTGCTGTGATTTATGTCGGAGAGTGTTTTGCCTATGTTCTCCTCTAGGAGTTTTATAGTTTCTGATCTTACATTTAGATCTTTAATCCATTTTGAGTTTATTTTCATGTGCGGTGTTAGAAAGTGATCTAGTTTCATTCTTTTACAAGTGGTTGACCAGTTTTCCCAGCACCACTTGTTAAAGAGATTGTCTTTACTCCATTGTATATTCTTGCCTCCTTTGTCAAAGATAAGGTGTCCATAGGTGTGTGGATTTATCTCTGGGCTTTCTATTCTGTTCCATTGATCTATATTTCTGTCTTTGTGCCAGTACCATACTGTTTTGATGACTGTGGCTTTGTAGTAGAGCCTGAAGTCAGGTAAGTTGATTCCTCCAGTTCCATTCTTCTTTCTCAAGATTGCTTTGGCAATTCGAGGTTTTTTGTATTTCCATACAAATCTTGAAATTATTTGTTCTAGTTCTGTGAAAAATATCACTGGTAGCTTGATAGGGATTGCACTGAATTTGTAAATTGCTTTGGGTAGTATACTCATTTTCACTATGTTGATTCTTCCAATCCATGAACATGGTATATTTCTCCATCTATTAGTGTCCTCTTTGATTTCTTTCATCAGTGTTTTATAGTTTTCTATATATAGGTCTTTAGTTTCTTTGGGTAGATATATTCCTAAGTAATTTATTCTTTTCGTTGCAATGGTGAATGGAATTGTTTCCTTAATTTCTTTTTCTACTTTCTCATTATTAGTGTATAGGAATGCAAGGGATTTCTGTGTGTTGATTTCATATCCTGCAACTTTACTATATTCATTGATGAGCTCTAGTAATTTTCTGGTGGAGTCTTTAGGGTTTTCCATGTAGAGGATCATGTCATCTGCAAACAGTGAGAGTTTTACTTCTTCTTTTCCAATTTGGATTCCTTTTATTTCTTTTTCTGCTCTGATTGCTGTGGCCAAAACTTCCAGAACTATGTTGAATAGTAGCGGTGAAAGTGGGCACCCTTGTCTTGTTCCTGACTTTAGGGGAAATGCTTTCAATTTTTCACCATTGAGGATAATGTTTTCTGTGGGTTTGTCATATATAGCTTTTATTATGTTGAGGTATGTTCCTTCTATTCCTGCTTTCTGGAGAGTTTTTATCATAAATGGATGCTGAATTTTGTCAAAGGACTTCTCTGCATCTATTGAGATAATCATATGGCTTTTATTTTTCAATTTGTTAATGTGGTGAATTACATTGATTGATTTGCGGATATTGAAGAATCCTTGCATCCCTGGGATAAAGCCCACTTGGTCATGGCGTATGATCTTTTTAATGTGTTGTTGGATTCTGATTGCTAGAATATTGTTGAGGATTTTTGCATCTATGTTAGAATAAATGAAATAGAGCCTAGAAGTACGATTTAAAAACTCAAGATAAACAAAATTTACAAATTTTTAGGAAGATCAATCAAAAAATACAGAGGACTCAAACAGAATTATAAATAAAAACATAGATATTACAACTGACACCACAGAAATATCTATGCAGAGGATCATAACAGACCACTACAAACAATTATACAAAATCAGATTAGATAACATACGTGTTTCTCTCTGTCTGATCACTTTACTCTGTATAAGAGATTCTAGCTTCATTCATTTCACTACACTTCACCCAAATCCATTTTTTTATGGATGAGTAATATTCCAATGTAAAATGTACGATGACTTTATCGATTCATCTGTCAAAAGACATCTAGGTTGCTTCCATGTCCTATTGTTAATATTGCTGCAATGAACATTGGTGTACATGTGTCTCTTAAAATTGTGGTTTTCTCAGGGTATATTTCTAGTACTGGGATTGCTAGGTCATATGGTAAATTTATTCCTAGTTTTTTAAGGAACCTCCATACTGTTTTCCATAATGGCTGTATCAGTTTACATTTCCACCAACAGTGCAGGAGGATTCTCTTTTCTCCACATCCTCTCTAGCATTTGTTGTCTGCAGATTTTTTGTTGATGGCCACCAATTCATATATTAACACACATATATATATGGAATCTGAATAGTCATTGGAAGGACTGATGCTGAAGATGAAGCTCCAATACTTTGGCCACCTGATGCAAAAAACTGACTCATTGGAAAAGACCCTGATGCTGGGAAAGACTGAAGGCAGGAGGAGAATGGGATGACAGAGGACTAGATGGTTGGATGGCATCACTGACTCAGAAGACGTGAGTTTGAGGTGTGCTGCAGTCCATGGGATTGCAAAGAGTCAGACACAACTGAACGACTGAACAACAACAATATGGAATCTAGGGAAAAAAAGGGACTAATGGACCTAGTAAAGAAGGGACTTGTGGACACAGTGGAGGAAGGTAAGTGTGGGATGAATTGAAAAAGTAGCACTGGCATATATACACTATCATGTATAAAACAGTGGGGCTTTGCTAAATAACACAGGGAACCCAGCCTGGCACTCTGTGATGACCTAGGAGGGTAGGATGGGGGGAAGGGAGGGAGTGGAGGGAGGGAAGAGATGTATATATAATTATAACTTATTCCTGTTGTCGTACAGCAGAAACCAACACAAAATTGTAAAGCAATTTTCTGCTAATTAACAAATAAAAGAACTAAAACAATTAGATAATCTATAAATAATGGACATATTCTTAGAAACACGTAATTGACCAAGACTGAGTCACAAAGAAACAAAAATCTGAAGAAACCAATAGCAGTGAAAACTACTAGTGAAAATTAATCGTTAATCAAAAACCTCCCAACAAAGAAAAATCCAGGATCAGATGCCTTTATTAACTGGTGAATTTTATCAAAGATTTAAAGAAAGATTAATGTCAATCCTTCTCAAACTCTTACAAAATTAGTAGAGAAGGGATAAAACTCCTAAAAGAAAGCAGGAAAAAATTTTCTTGATGTCAGTCTTATCAATAATTTCTTTACATATGACACCAAAAGCACAGGAAACAAAATACAAAACAAAAGCAAAAATACACAGGTGGGATGGTATCAAACTTAAAAAATTTTGCAAAGCAAACAATCAATAAAAAGAACATGAAAACTATGGGTTGGGATAAAAGATTTGAAAATCATATTTCTGATGAGGGGTTAATATACAAAACATATAAAGAACTCATACAATACCAAAAAACAGAAACAAAACAAACAAACAGACAAAAAAACAATACACACACAAACATACATGTATGGTCTTCCCTCATGTCTCAGTGGTAAGGAATCTGCCTGCAATGTAGGAGACAGGGGCTCAATCTTTGGGTCAGGAAGATTCCCTGGGGAAGGAAATGGCAACCCACTCCAGTATTCCTACCTGGGAAATCCCATGGACAGAGGAGCCTAACGGGCTATGGTCCATGGGATCTCAAAAGAGTTGGAACTACTTAGTGACTAAAGAACAACATACATACATACATATATATACATATATATATCACAAAGAGAAATAAAATTCAGTTATAAAAATGGAAACCCTGCCGTTTGGGACAATACGAATGAATTTGGAGTATATTATGCTAACAGGAATGAAGTAGACGGAGAAAACAAATATTCCGTGATCTCACTTATATGTGGAAACTAAAAAAGTTTAACTCATAGAATCAGAGAGTAGAACAGTAGTTACCAGGGGCTGGGGGGTTGGAAATGGAGAGAGGTTGGACAATGGTTACAATCTGTTAGAAGTAACTTCTGGAGATTTAATTGATAGCGTGGTGACTATGGTTAATAACTGGAGAAGGAAATGGCACCCATTCCAGTACTATCGCTTGGAAAATCCCGTGGACAGAGGAGCCTGGCAGGCTGCAATCCATGGGGCCACAGAGTCGGACATGACTGAGCGACTTCACTCACCCATGGTTAATAACACTCTATTAATACTTGAAATGTGCTAATAGAGTATATCTTAAATGTTCTTCACAAACTTCCCAAAGTTAAAAAAAAATTCAAAGCAAAACTGTGTGAGATGAGGTTTGTGTTAATAAGACTGACTGTGATAATCACTTCACCATGTTTATATGTATAAACCCATCAGATTATGGGCTTCCCTTGTGGCTCAGCTAGTAAAGAATCTGCCTGCAATGTGAGAAACCTGGGCTTGACCCATGAGTTGGGAAGATCCCCTGGAGAAGGTAAAGGCTACCCACTCCAATATTCTGCAGAATTCCATGGACTGTATAGTCCATAAGTTTGCAGAGAATTGGACATGACCAAGCAACTTTCACTTCACTTCATCCATCACATTATACACCTTCCATTCAATTCATTCAGTTGCTCAGTCATGTCCAACACTTTGCAACCCCATGGACTGCAGCATGCCAGGCCTCCCTGTGATCACTAACTCCTGGAGTTTACTCAAACTCCTGTCTATCAAGTCAGTGATACCATCCAATCATTTTATCCAGTGTCATCCCCTGCACTTCTGGCCTTCAATCTTTCCCAGCATCAGGGTCTTTTCAAATGAGTCAGCTCTTCACGTCAGATGGCCAAAGTATTGGAGCTTCAGCTTCAGCATCAGTCCTTCCAATGAATATTCAGGACTGATTTCCTTTAGGATAGACTGGTTGGATCTCTTAGCTGTCTAAGGAACTCTCAAGAGTCTTCTCCAACACCACATTTCAAAAGCATCAATTTTTTGGCCCTCAGATTTCTTTATAGTCCAACTCTCACATCCATACATAACTACTGGAAAAACCAGAGCTTTGACTAGAGAGACCTTTGTTGGCAAAGTAATGTCTCTGCTTTATAATAAGCTGTCTAGGTTGGTCATATGTGTCTTCTAAAAATCAAGCATCTTTTAATTTCATGGCTTCAGTCACCACCTGCAGTGTTCTTGAAGCCCCCCCAAAAATGAAGTCTGTCACTGTTTACACTGTTTCCCCATCTATTTCCCATGAAGTGATGGGACCAGATGTCATGATCTCAGTTTTCTGAAGGTTGAGTTTTAAGCCAACATTTTCTCTCTCCTCTTTCACTTTCATCAAGAGGCTGTTTAGTTTTTCACTTTCTGCCATAAGGGTGGTATCATCTACATATCTGAAGTTATTGATATTTCTCCTGGCAATCTTGATTCCAGCTTGTGCTTCATCTAGCCTAGCATTTCTCATGATGTACTCTGCATATAATTTAAATAAGCAGGATGGCAATACGTATTCCTTTCCTTATTTGGAACCAGTCTGTTGTTCCATGCCCAGTTCTTACTGTTGCTGCTTGACCTGCATCCAGATTTCTCAGGAGAAAGGTAAATGGTCTGGTATCCCCATCTCTTGAAGAATTTTTTACAGTTTGTTGTGCTCTACACAGTCAAAGGCTTTGACATAGTCAATAAAGCAGAAGTAGATGGTTTTCTAGGACTCTCTCACCTTTTTGATAATCCAAAATGTGTTAGCAATTTGATCTCTGGTTCCTCTGCCTTTTCTAAATCCAGCTTGAACATCTGGAAGTTCACGGTTTATGTACTCTTGAAGCCGGGCTTGGAGAATTTTGAGCAATACTTTGCTAGGATGTGAGATGAGTGAAATTGTGTGATAGATTGAGCATTTTTAGCATTGCCTTTCTTTGGGATTGGAATGAAAACTGACCTTTTTCACTGCTGAGTTTTCCAAATTTGCTGGCATATTGTATGCAACACTTTCACAGCATCATCTTTTAGGATTTGAAATAGCTCAACTGGAATTCCATATCCTCCACTAGCTGTCTTCATAGTCATGCTTCCTAAGGCCCACTAGGCTTCATATTCCTAGATGTCTGGCTCTAGGTGAGTGATCACACCATTGTGATTTATCTGGGTCATGAAGATCTTTTCTGTATAGTTCTTCTGTGTATTCTTGCCACCTCTTCTTAATATGTCCTGCTTCTGTTAGGTCCATACCATTTCTGTCCTTTATTGTGCCCATCTTTTGAAATGTTCCCTTTGTATCTCTAATTTTATTGAAGAAATCTTTAGTCTTTCTCATTCTATTGTTTTCCTCTATTTCTTTGCATTGATCATTGAAGAAGGCTTTCTTATCTCTCCTTGATAGTCTTTAGAACTCTGCATTCAAATGGGTATATATTTCCTTTTCTCCTTTGCCTTTCACTTCTCTTCTTCTCACAGCTATTTGTAAGGCCTCCTCAGACAACCATTTTGCCTTTTAGCCTTTCTTTTTCTTGAGGATGGTCTTCATCACTGCCTCCTGTACAATGTCACAACCTCTGTCCATAGTTCTTCAGGATCTCTTTCTATTAGATCTAATCCCTTGAATCTATTTGTCACTTCCATTGTATAATCATAAGGGATTTGATTTAGGTCACCTGAATGGTCTATACCTTAAATATATACAATTTTTACTTGTCAATTGTAGGTCAATAAAACTTGAATAAAAAGGGTGCAGCCAATAACAATGGTTTACATTATAAAGTATTTTTAAGAGGTAGGTAAATTAACACATGAAAATGAATGAACACAGGAAACATAGGGAATAATAAATGTTAGCTAATCTAGCCAATCTGATCATATGGACCACAGCTTTGTCTAACTCAATGAAACTAAGCCATGCTGTGTGGGGCCACCAAAGACGGGAGGGTCATGGTGGAGAGGTCTGACAGAATGTGGTCCACTGGAGAAGGAAATAGCAAAACACTTCAGTATTCTTGCCTTGAGAACCCCATGAACAGTATGAAAAAGCAAAATGATAGGATAATGAAAGGGGAACTCCCTGGGTCGGTAGGTGTACAATATGCTACTGGAGATCATTGGAGAAATAACTCCAGAAAGAATGAACGGATGGAGCCAAAGCAAAAACAATACCCCGTTGTGGATGTGACTGGTGATAGAAGCAAGGTCCAGTGCTAAAAAGAGCAACATTGCATAGGAACCTGGAATGTCACGTCCATGAATCAAGACAAATTGGAATTGATCAAACAGTAGATTGCAAGAGTGAACGTCGATATTCTGGAAATCAGCGAACTAGGATGGATGGGAATGGGTGAATTTAACTCAGATGACCATTATATCTACTACTGTGGGCAGGAATCCCTCAGAAGAAATGGAGTAGCCATCATGGTCAACAAATGAGTCCAAAATGCAGTACTTGGATGCAATCTCAAAAATGACAGAATGATCTCTATTCATTTCCAAGGCAAACCATTCAATATCACGGTAATCCAAGCCAATGCCCCCACCAGTAACGCTGAAGAAGCTAACGTTGAATGGTTCTATGAAGACCTACAAGACCTTTTAGAACTAACACCCAGAAAAGATGTCCTTTTTATTATAGGGGACTGGAATGCAAAAGTAGGAAGTCAAGAAACACTTGGAGTAAGAGGCAAATTAGTCCTTGGGACATGAAATGAAGCAGGGCAAAGGCTAATAGAGTTTTGCCAAGAGAACTCACTGGTCATAACACTCTCTTCCAACAACACAAAAGAAGATTCTACACATGGACATCACCAGATGGTCAACACCGAAATCAGATTGATTATATTCTTTGCAGCCTAAGATGGAGAAGCTCTATACAGTCAGCAAAAACAAGACCAGGAGCTAACTGTGGCTCAGATCATGAACTCCTTATTGTCAAATTCAGACTGAAATTGAAGAAAGTAGGGAAAACCATTAGACCATTCAGGTATGCCCTAAATCAAATCTCTTATGATTATACAGTGGAAGCGAGAAACAGATTTAAGGGCCTAGATCTGATAGACAGAGTGCCTGATGAACTATGGATGGAGGTTCCTGACATTGTACAGGAGACAGGGATCAAGACCATTCCCATGGGAAAGAAATGAAAAAAAAAAAAACAAAAAAGCTGTCTGAGGAGGCCTTATAAATGGCTATGAAAAGAATAGAAGCAAAAAGTAAATGAGAAAAGGAAAGATATAATCATCTGAATGCAGAGTTATAAAGAATAGCAAGGAGAGATAAGAAAGCCTTCCTCAGTTATCAATGCAAAGAAATAGAGGAAAACAACAGAATGGGAAAGACCAGAGATCTCTTCAAGAAAATTAGATATACCAAGGGAACATGTCATGCAAAGATGGGCCCGATAAAGGACAGAAATGGTAAGGACCTAACAGAAGCAGAACATATTAAGAAGAGGTGGCAAGAATACACAGAAGAACTTTACAAAAAAGATCTTCATGACCCAGATAATCTCGATGGTGTGATCACTCACCTAGAGCCAGATATCCTGGAATATGAAGTCAAGTGGGCCTTAGAAAGCATCACTATGAACCAAGCTAGTGGAGGTGATGGCATTCCAGTTGAGTTATTTCAAATCCTGAAACATGATACTGTGAAAGTGCTGCACTCAATATTCCAGCAAATTTGGAAAACTCAACAGTGGCCACAGGACTGGAAAAGGTCAGTTTTCATTCCAATCCCAAAGAAAGGCAATGCCAAAGAATGCTCAAACTACCGCACAATTGCACTCATCTCACATGCTAGTAAAGTAATGCTCAAAATTCTCCAAGCCAGGCTTCAGCAATATGTGAACCATGAACTTCCAGATGTTCAAGCTAGTTTTAGAAAAGGCAGAGGAACCAGAGCTCAAATTGCCAACATCCGCTGGATCATG
Source organism: Budorcas taxicolor (assembly GCF_023091745.1). Taxonomy (NCBI): domain Eukaryota; kingdom Metazoa; phylum Chordata; class Mammalia; order Artiodactyla; family Bovidae; genus Budorcas; species Budorcas taxicolor. The sequence continues at coordinate 37,928,882 of NC_068913.1, read as the reverse complement.
GAAAAAGCAAGAGAGTTCCAGAAAAACATCTATTTCTGCTTTATTGACTATGCCAAAGCCTTTGACTCTGTGGATCACAATAAATTGTGGGAATTTCTGAGAGAGATGGGAACACCAGACCACCTGACCTGCCTCTTGAGAAACCTAAATGCAGGTCAGGAAGCAACAGTTAGAACTGGACATGGAACAACAGACTGGTTCCAAATCACTCTGCTTATTTAACTTCTATGCAGAGTACACCATGAGAAACACTGGACTAGAAGAAGCACAAACTGGAATCAAGATTACCGGGAGAAATATCAATAACCTCAGATATGCGGATGACACCACCTTTATAGCAGAAAGTGAAGAGGAACTAAAAAGCCTCTTGATGAAAGTGAAAGAGGAGAGAGAAAAAGTTGGCTTGAAGCTCAACATTCAGAAAACGAAGATCATGGCATCTGGCCCTAGCACTCTATGGGAAATAAATGGGGAAACAGTGGAAACAGTGGCTGACTTTATTTTTCTGGGCTCCAAAATCACTGCAGATGGTGATCGCAGCCATGAAATTAAAAGACGCTTAGTCTTTGGAAGGAAAGTTATAACCAACCTAGATAGTATATTCAGAGAAGGTGGTGGCACCCCACTCCAGTACTCTTGCCTGGAAAACCCCATGGACAGAGGAGCCTGGTAGGCTGCAGTCCATGGGGTCGCGAAGAGTTGGACCCAACTGAGCAACTTCACTTTCACTTTTCACTTTCATGCCTTGGAGAAGGAAATGGCAACCCACTCCAGTGTTCTTGCCTGGAGAATCCCAGGGACGAGGAAGCCTGGTGGGCTGCCGTCTATGGGGTCGCACAGAGTCGGGCATGACTGAAGTGACTTAGCAGCAGATAGTATATTGAAAAGCAGAGATATTACTTTGCCAACAAAGGTCTCTCTAGTCAAAGCTCTGGTTTTTCCAGTGGTCATGTATGGATGTGAGAGTTGGACTGTCAAGAAAGCTGAGTGCTGCAGAATTGATGCTTTTGAACTATGGTGTTGGAGAAGACTCTTGAGAGTCCCTTGGACTGCAAGGAGATCCGAACAGTCCATCCTAAAGGACATCAGTTCTGGGTGTTCATTGGAAGGACTGATGCTGAAGCTGAAACTCCAATACTTTGGCCACCTCATGCAAAGAGTTGACTCATTGGAAAAGACTCTGATGCTGGGAGGGATTGGGGGCAGGAGGAGAAGGGGACGACAGAGGATGAGATGGCTGGATGGCATCACCGACTCGATGGACATGAGTTTGGGTGAACTCCTGGAGTTGGTGATGGACAGAGAGGCTTGGCGTGCTGGGCTCTCAACCCCATAATTCACATACATTCATTCTGGGTCTAATTACGACACATAGGCAGTAGATGTAGGTGTTAGCCCTGGCAAGGAGGGCGCCAGAAGGATTCATGGGGTCGCAAAGAGTTGGACATGACTGAGCGACTGAACTGAACTGATTATTCTGATAACTCATCGCAAAAAGAATTAACAAAGCTGAAATAAAGCCAAAACATGACCTATATGTTCTTTCAATGCTAAATGGTATTGATGTGACCCAAAATTGTCCTAGAGAAATTTTCTTAGTTAAAATCTTGGCTTGAAATTGATTAAAGATTGATTTTTAATTTTTGTCCAGTACAGATATTAATTTTTTCTGTCAAATGTCCCAGGAAAGTCCAAAGGTTATAGTTTATTGCAGTATAAGACATTAACCTGTTTTGCTTCCTACCCTGAAGTCTAACTTTTAATATTTGTATAATTATATGAATTGTATAATTTATAGTATAAAACATGTATAATTATATCATGCACAGTTCTCAAATGTACTTTGGCTCTTTGAGCTGATTTTATTATCATACTGTTTTACTCTTGTAGTAACTGGATAAAATGTTTAACACATGTTCATTTCATATTTCGGAGAAGGCAATGGCACCCCACTCCACTACTCTTGCCTGGAAAATCCCATGAACAGAGGAGCCTGGCAGGCTGCAGTCCATGGGGTCGCTAAGAGTCGGACACGGCTGAGTGACTTCACTTTCACTTTTCTCTTTCGTGCATTGGAGAAGGAAATGGCAACCCACTCCAGTGTTCTTGCCTGGAGAATCCCAGGGACGGGGGGAGCCTGGTGGGCTGCCGTCTATGGGTTCACACAGAGTCGGACACGACTGAAGTGACTTAGCAGCAGCAGCAGCAGCAGCAGCATTTTACATTTACATTATATCACCATTTTACCTCTTAAAATTTACTTTAATGACAATGATACTCCCTTCTTGGTTTATCTCCTGGGAAACTCCATACCAAATTTATGACTCATCATATTTACCACTCTATTCCGGGTTTCAAAGTATTGTTATGCCTTTATTTTCCACAACTAAACTTTGGCTATGTCACTGGTATCACTATATATTTGCAATAATCACTTACATCTATTTTAGGGAGGCAGACTAAATATTACACTATCATCAATCAAACCAACACAGTATTTTGCACTAATTTCTTATCGTTTCTTATCTACATCACATTTTGTAATCCCCTCTGTTGCAATTGTCCTGAAACTTAGAATGATGTTTACTTTACTTATTTTCATTTTTTCCTCCTAGTGAACAGAATAGTAAATATTCAAATGGCCAAATATTTAGAAACACACATTGAACATAAAGGGAACAAGAAGATAAATATGTGAATACTGTGTTTAATACAGCGCTAAGAAAATACCTCAAAACCATGGAAGTTCTCATTTCCCTGAGGAAGCGCTTTTTATGAAGAAAGGTACCTTTACATGTAACAAATCAATTGAATAATATTTTACACAGATGTATTACATTTCCCAGAGAACAAATCAATACCAATAACTATGTTACAACACTGCATCCTTAAACCCAAAGTTTTGTGACACACCCTAACTCACCCAGCAGGCATACTGCAAATCTGGCAACATAATTCGCTTGGAAATTAAAATGTTAAAACATTGTCCATATCTAAACAACCAGATTGGATGGTTTTCAAGGATTAGAATACTATCCATCTATGGGGAATATGGAAGAAGATAATGGTGATGAAAACTTGACAACGACATGACACATGAAAGGAAATTCCCGCTATGATGGGAGAGGTGAAAGCCACATCTGTTATTAACATTAAACAGGAATAAGGCCATACAATAAATAGTGGCCTGAGGAAATGCAAAGTGAACTGTTATTTGATTTTCTTTTTTTTATTTATCTGCAATTACTATACACAAATATAGTAAACATAAGAATATTAGCAGTTTTACAAATAGAGTTCTGAATAAAACAGCTAGTAAGGGTCAATACATATTAGTTCTTCAAAACTATAAAAGATAACTTTCATACTTAATGATATATTCCATATTAATTTTAGAATTATGAAGAGTTTAGATTTTTAAGGAATATACATTTATAATTATTCTATCAGATTTTTTCCCCCATTTCTGTGTGCACTGTATGTTCATAAAACAGTGGTGACTGGACAGAATATGTGGGTTTTGTCAGTTTGCTGTGGTTACAGTTTGGATGGAGAACTCCAGCTGGAGAAAGAAATTATCCTTTGGAGATTCAGGGTTGAATTCTAACTCAATCTTGGTCATTGCAATGGCTTTTAAAAATTTGTAATTTCTTGGAATATGCACTAACCATTTCCCAGAATTTTTGTTACTAAGGGTATACAGACCACATATATTTGAAATTGCCTATCAAATTGCATCTTCTCCAGAACAATTCTTTACCACATTTATGCTTTCCCTGCCTTTACAAACTTTGATGCTGAGCATGTTTGAATGTATACATTAAGCCAGACAGAATTATTTCCTGTACTTGCCTTGGGGAGGCATGTACTGCCACATTAAAAAAAAAAGTCTGTGTGTGTGTGTGTGTGTGTGTGTGTGTGTGTGTGTGTGTGTGTATGCTTAGTCTCTCAGTCTTGTCTGACTCTTTGTGACCTCATGGTCTGTAGCCCGCCAGGTTCCTTTGTCCAAGGGGATTCTTCAGGCAAGAACGCTGGAGTGGGTTGCCATGCCCTCCTCCAGGGGATCTTCTCAACCCCAAGATTGAACCCAGTTCTCCAGCATTGCAGGCAGATTATTTACCATCTCAGCCACCAGGCAAGCCCAAAAAATTTAGTGACCTGTTTGCAGGAGACTTAGTCCATCCACCTTTCACTAAATAGCTAATTATGCATGGTGTTAGAATGATTATGAGGATGCCGTTTTAAAGAGTGGAACATATGTTTCTTAACAACACAGAAACTTAGCAAGTGTTAACTGATTAATCGATTGAAAGACTCACTACTTTTGTTTAGAACATGAGAACTTCAGAATTTTTGAGAAAAAAAATTTTTTTTTCTTTCCTGTTTGGCCATCATCCATCCCTTACAGCATGTTAATGATTTGATTTCATATATTCTTTATTCCCTGATTAAGTTGTGGCTTTTCTGAAATAGGATGGAAGTGAAAAATGAGGGCAATGACTACTTCCTCAGTTTTGTGGTAGACAGGACAACTGCTTCAAAGAGTAGCTTTAAGCTAAGATTAAACGGGATTTTAATTTTTGTTTTAGAATTTAGAGATGATGACCACAGTTAGATTTAATCAGTGAAGAAACCTTGATCCATGTGTACCTGAGGTACTCACAGAAGATCAAAATTTATGCTTGAGAATATGGAAACTGTCAAACAACAGAAAATGCTCAAAGGAAGAAAATTTCTTCTGTAATACAAAAATTAAGGAATGGAAGATTAACTATAGACATTTTAACTAACTTTTAGCTTTTCTTTAAAATAGACTATCATATTTTCATCTCAGCCATCTATTTGTTTTTTGATTGTTCATTGTGAAGGGCAAAAGAAGTATGTGGATTTTAACAATAATATAAGTTTAGGTAACCCCTTAATGAAGTTTAGAATAATTAAAATGAAACTGAGTGTGGAATAATTTGGCACCACATAGATTTTTACTTAAATTGTTGCTGCTTTATCAAATTCTCATTATGTGAGTAAGGGGAAAAAATCAATATTTTTGATTCTTAATTTCTTTATCTATAAAATAAAAATAATAATGCCAATATCACTGAGTTGTTGGGAGAATTTGATGATATAAAATATGCAAAGTTATAATACATAACAGGTACCTAGCAAACAGTAGGTATTATGGTAGCAGTAATATTAGTATACGTATGTTTGAAACAACACAAGGCATATGTGATAGAAAAATTATGTAAACATTAATTCCAGATGACTAGACATAAACTCAGAAAATTGTGAATGGAATTAAAACTGAATTATGATTAAAGAAAAAATTGTTAACTGATAAAACTTGATTAGATCATTATCTACGTTACAGTTCTGAAAACAAAGTCTTTGTCTAATGGAGAGGATATCTTGACCCATGAACCTCAGGTATAGTCTGTATCACAGAAATATTTCTATAGTGTTGACAATCACATTTGGCTATCATAACATGTAACACACAGATATATATAATATATATGTATATAAATAACTTTTCAGTCAATAATGTAACTTGCTATGCTTTAATTCCATGTTCATTAAGTAACACACTTAGGTCAGTATTAATTTTTAACCAATGTTATGCCTGTCTATTGGACACACTGGAGCAGAGATTGTTTATGATTATAAAACACTAACACTAAACAAATTCTCACGAATACCTAGTCTTTATTAAAAAATTAGAGCTCTGTTAATTTTTTTGGCAAAAGCTCACATAATTAATAACTCTATGTTTAGTCTTCACTGATTTAAAAATAATGTTGATAAAAAGTAATTAAGAATTTAAACACTAATTAATAACCTTGGTAATTATCAGGGCTACTAAGAAATATTTTATCTTCCTTCTTAACACATGGTAAGACGCTTCTCCATTCCTTTTGAAATTAAGCCTGACAATGTGACTTACTTTATCCAATTAAAAAACAAGTATAAGCAACATCTTATTTCTAGGCAGAAGTTTTCAGAACATGGACATGAATTGCTACCTTCCTTTTACCTGATCTGATATGCATGTGCCAAATGGAGCATTCATCACTATGAGTTCTGTAATGATTACACTAAGCCTCTATGCCACCCACTCTCCCTGCTGTCATTACTTGGTCATATTACATGGGCAATCAATTTGAATTAAAACCTTAATATTTGGGGTTACTTGTTACTGTCATATAACCCAGCCCATTTTGGGTTACATGACAACTAACTGTACACTTTGGAGAAATAATATTTTATAAGTCAAGATATATTTTTCAAACTATAAATATTTAGTGTTTTATCATTGTATCAATTCTTAGCTTCCTTATTATCATTATTCTGAAGTACTGGGAGTCCATAAATAATTTAAGTACTGCTTTGTTTCACTGAACATCCCAAGCCATAATTGCCAATATTGTGAAATCTCATATAGTGGAAATATATATTTCTATACCTAATACTCAAGTATTTTGAGGGATATGTTATTATAGATATAAAGAAAGATGAAATCTTACTCTTCAGAAAGATTCTCAACAAATGGACATTCCTAGCCTTGTCCCTAGTTCTTGTTTATCAAAGAGTTAAACCAATTATCAAGTCCAATTCCCATTCATTCATCACATGATATTCACTGTTTTTACGCATTAATCTAGTTAATCATCACTACAGCTCTATAAGGTTGTGCAGGGAAGAAATTGAGATATACAAAGTTCAAAATGTACTCCTAGGTAAGCAAATAAAAGATGACTGAGCAGCTGCCACTTAGCAATTCTGCATTATCAAAACATTTGTTCAGCTCATTCTGGTTAATATCTCAGTATAATCATTAACTGATCACAAATCCAACATATTTCAATATTCGAGTTAGTCTAAGTGTTATCTTATAAATTGGCAATTAAAATATCAAACATCTCATGATGCATCATAGAGAATACGGGGACAGACAATTACTGACTGACTTGCGGTGATCATTTCATAATTCATTTAAACATTGAATCACTATGCTGTAACTCCTGACACGAACATAATATTGCATATCAACTATATTTCAATTAAAAAATATCAAACATCTCAAAATGACAAAATCTGCTTTGATTAATTCTATTTGAATAAGTTTATTACATTTCAACACATACAGATGTACCACAAGGATATAAAAGTATAGGAGAGAGAGCAATGTGCTTAGTGTTTCTGAGTGTGTCTTAATAGGGCTCCAAAACTGAGTTTGACAACACAACCTAGTCCATAAGCTCAAAAGCTTGTAGAAGAGGAATGTCAGCTACTGTGCTATCTCCCAGTCTGTGCATTGCAGCAAACCTGCTGATATGATGATTTATTAAATAGCACAATGACATTCACTAGAGACAATACCTATGGGTTCAAAGGGTGGGTCATTTAAAAAGGAGCTTTGTGCATTTTTCCAGCTGGAACTCACCATAAAGCATACTTGTCTATTGTCATGCTCCTTGAAAGAAAATTAAACTTATCAGGAGTTGAAAAGAAGTAGTTGAAAACAAGCAGAAAAAAATTAACTATTTTATTCATGTATGACATGTAAATAGATTAATATATTCACAAATAATAATCATACAAAAAATTTTAGTATTGTCCAAAGAAAATAGCTGAAAAACATTTTCATAGACAGCAAAATAAAACTCTATTTTAGGTTGTCCATTAAATAAGAATTCATACTTGAATTGATATGCTTGATATTGCTAGCAATTTGAAAAAAGTTGTAATAAGCTTTCTGTTTGAACCATTTCATAATTTTTCTCTGCCTTTTCATTTTCAACAAAAATATACTTAACTTTGGCCAAATGATAGTGCATAGTAGATCGTACAATATTGTCTATGTTATGCATCCATTTGGGACATTGTCTATATACTTGTGTGTGTGTGTATATATATATATTTCACTTTGATTTTCTTAGAATAAGACAACATAATAAAAGAAAAATAGAACCATGCTAGGTTTGTTAGTCATGAATTTTAAAAGGCTTAAATACCTTTAAGACATTTCCTTCTCAATCAAAGAAATATGTGACTGTATTAATAGAATATTTCTTATAATGAAGACCTTTTAACTAATAAAAGTATAGCAAGCCGTTGAAGCAACAATACAAAGCCTCTTACACTAAATGATTCAGAATACAAGAAGTAAAAATTAAAAGAACCACATGAGTGAAACACAATAGCTGAACTTCCAGAATGATTCACTTAGGGCAATAACAGGCCATCAATAAAAAGCTATGAACTCTCTTAACCATATGCAAAAAATAAATAAAATACTGCACACACAGCTAAATCTCATGTTGGAAATTCTTTTTATATCCATGTTTAAATATTAAGTTCTAAAAAGAATGCCCAAGAGAACTGTGGATAAGGAGCGGTGAACTAAGGACAAAGAAATGCATGGAATGCTGGAAAAAGCTTATTTTATTAAGCTCTGAAATAACTAAAGATGGCGAGAGAATGGTTAGAGTCCTCTAATTTCTGGACCCCAAGCCTGTTCTGCAGGAGCAGCCTGTGTGCATTTCTTTTATTCTAAAACGCCAAAATTTCTGACTTAAATCCTATATAATGAATCTGACTCTGGAAATTGTTCAGGGAACTGCAAGGATCAAGCATTGTGAAGAGAAAGCTAAGATGAATGGGAAATTATTTAAAGCATCTGTTCTTTGTGCTGCTCTGATTGGTCACAAAGGCATGAGCAAGTCTTGCAAGTATTCTCAATTCTCATGGAAAATCATGTAAGTAGGGTGCATTTTTGTCCCCCCAAAAGTAGTACACTAAATTTTTAAATGGTCAATAAATTAAAGAGAATTTTATAGATGGCATGATGCAAAAACATCTGTTCATTCTGGGTTTTATATCTTGCACACATTCAATTTTAAACAGGCTGATCACAGTAGGTGAATCAGTTAGCTATTGCCACAAGGGTGTTAAACAAACAATCACAAAAAACCTCACTGACATACATAAACATAAACATTTTTTAGCTCACAAATCTGGTGGCCAGCTATAGGATGATGCTCTAGGCTGGGCTAGGTGGGATAATTTGGCTCCACTCAGTGTGTTTGCCATTCTCCTCCAGGGGCCAATGGGCCAGCCTGGACATACGCTTTTCATCTGCACAGCAGGAGTAATAAAGGAAAGATCTGGCATTGCAAGTGTTTTTCAAGCAGGAACAGTCTTGTAATATTCCACTGGCAATTTATACAGGAAAGGCCAAAAGTCAAGGAAGAGGGGCAGGAAACATAGATCTCTTGTGGAGATGAGATGAGGAGAAGAAGCAAATATTTCCAACCTATAATCTATCACAGAAAATCTCCCTGAAAATACCTAATTTAAACAAAGACCCGATGGAACTAAGAAAACGAGTTATGCTTATTGTGGGGGAAGAACATTTTCTGTCAGTAGTAACAACATGCAAACATAAAGAATTGGAGCCCAACATCTAAAGAGTCAAAAACTAAAACAGGGTGACTGTGAAGCAGAATACAGGAGAAGGGATGAGAAAGGTAAAAAAAAAAAAACAACCTAGACTGTATCTCACATTTTGCTGATTTTGCAGAGCTTGGCACTTACCCCAAGATGAAAAGTTACTGGAAGCTTTTAGACAGAAGAATGAGAGGATCCAAAAACACTTCCAAAGGATAACTATGGCCACTGTTTTGAGGACAGAATATAGTGGGAATATGTGAAAGCAGTGAGGCAGGTAGGAGACCAACACACTACCCTGACCCAAAGCATAACAGTGGAGATGACCAGAGTTGGATTTAGTCTGTTCCATCATTCAACCTGTCTACAGACATTTACTGATTGCCTACTGCATGTCAGGCACTATATGTAGCTTACCTTTAGTAGTATATTAAAAAGGTGGGTGCTCTAGAATTTGCTTGTGAATCCATAACAAAAGCCATTTTCATTAAAACAAAATGTAGACCTTGCAGATTCAGAAGAGGAAAAGGTACCCCCAGATTTGTTGAGGCAGCAGATCAAACAGCTTCAGTGTGTTCAGCTACCTGATCAGCCGCCTCACCAAATCTGGAAGCCCCTCTCTCTTAAATCTTGAAGTTTCTTTGTTTTAACAACAAAAACTTTCTTCTCCCTAAGACAAGGGAAAATGAGAATAATAATGACATAGGGAATATTGTATTTAACTTATACTTTCTTTAGCTGAGAGTAAAATGGAAATATTGAGCAAAAGAAGAGAACTATGAGGATGATAGAGAACTGCATTAACTATCCTATGCATTTAATTCAACTTTAAAGCTCCACTTGCTTTCTACTGCATATAAGACAACAGAAAAAGAAGTGAGGTGCTGATAGCTAGTCAACCAAAAAACACAGGACATATTCACAATAGAACACATCCCTCCAAATGACCCATAGGAGTTAGAAATGGACCATATACACACAGAGTATGTTAAGGCAGTAGCCTCAGAGAAGATTTAATGTAGGCATGTTACAGAAAAGAAGAGAGTAGAAATTGAAACAAGCTCTTTGAGGTGGAAATTTTTGAACCTCTCCAATACATTCCTCTCTTATGTTACACATTATGCATGAGGTGGTCATTTCATACAGTGGACAAGTCTAGTGATAATAAGTGGAGATGAGCTGGAACTGAAGTCTGTGACATGTCTTCCAGCACAGAGTGCCAAAACACACATGGGGAATCCAACCAGAGTAGCTGAAAAGAGCAGACCTCATATATGGAATTATACTTGCTCCACAAACTCTCCAAATCCCACTAATAACACTTAAGTCATGGAGGATTATTCTGTTTCTTAACACTGCTTCTGCCTTCATCTGATAGCTTCCACTAAATACATATGTTAAACATTTTATTGTTGCCAGAAAGTATTAGTAGTATTGCCTTTAATGAAACTTCAGTATCAGTGAGATTATTTTCTTACTCTGTACTCTACTGGGCAGTAATTATTTTCTTGGTTGATATTTTCTAGAAAGACATGAAAATACATATGCCTTCCTATTATAAAAATAAGTAAGACTTTAAGGAAACTTCTTTAAGATAGAGGAAAATTTAAAGAAGGTAAATTTGAATACAGTTTTTCTGAAGTCTAGCAATTTCATATCCTATTTCTCTTCAAAACTCTAAACTTGGATAGTCTAGATGTATTTTTACTCTCATCAATGACTCAAATAGCTATTTACAGTAAGTAGCTCAGAAATGTGAAAGCTGTGTGTTACAGAAGGTTTTATAAATAGCTTTTTGAGGAAACAAGTTTATAGTTGGTAAATATGAGCTAAAGTTATTATTGTTATTTACTGATGCTTAAAATATTTTGGGAAATTTTGTGTTTTTAAAATTAATGTCTTAAATTTGCTCTCTTATTCCATTCTCACAGCATTTAGAGAGAGACAGAGGTACATAAGATTATATTTCTTTCATTTTATAGTCAAGAAAATAAGGAAAGGAAAAGTTTATGTGACTTACCCCAAATTACCCAGAGTCATGATTTCTGTGATGTCAAACTGTGTATGAAAATTAGATCACTGATTCAATTTTGCCTGGTATGGCTGAAAACAAACTTAATCTTTTAGCTATCTGTTGATAGTGGAATTTAAATTTTTCAAATCTGGTTTGAGCTCTGAAGCCCTCCAATGTTAATATACAAATGAAGAAAATGAGAACCTGATCAGTGTGAAACATTTTGAAGTGTAAAATAGTTTCTGTTTCCTGCAACATGAAAGATTATGTGTTAAGTGAAATCAGCCCATGCACAGCATACTCAACACACCAGATTTTCACTCAGTTTCTAAAACAAAAGTTGTCATCCATAAACAAAAGCATGTGATGTGTCCCCCAAACAGCTCATTCAACATTCTAATTACAATTCTACTCACTTAGCTTATATTCAGTTCAATAAACATTTGAGTGACTATTTTATGCCAGGCATCAGAAACACTTTCATGGACTTAGGGTCTAGTGAGGGAGACTGACAACAAAATAGAAATTTTCTATATCGAGATGTGCTAAATTAGAAGTTTGCGTTGGTAGCTAGCTCTAGGTTAATACTCAGAAGATAGACAATTAGCCTCTGGCTTAGGTAGACGATAAATTCCTTTCTAAATCAGTACACTCTGGAATCTGGACTACCAGCAAAACAAAGTAAGATAATTTATGGGCTATATTTACTTATCCATTTCCAAGATAAAGAAAATGTCAAAAAATCTTCGAATTTTCTTCATACAAAGGTGACAATTTTCTAAACATATGAACTGTGTTCTCATCTAATTTTGTGACTGTTTTCACTTTTGTATATAAATGTATTAAAGTTAATATATTTTGCAATAAATGCTTATAAAAAGTTGAATTGAAAGTAAAAAATAAGTAATATTTACATACAATAGAAGAAAAGAGTACAGCAATAGAAACATTTTTTCCTTATAGCTTTAATCAGTCATCTTTATTTCAATTAAAAATTCTGATGGTATATTAATGGGTAAGAAAGCATAAAATAATGTAAATACTGTATATATTCATTGATATCCAAACTTAACACCTTTTTTAATATGAAAAGATGATAGTTTACACAGCATTGATTGGATTCTCTTAATCATTTATACAGTAAGTAGAATAGAACCAGTCAATCCTAAAGGGACTAAGTCCTGAATATTCATTGGAAGGACTGATGCTGAAGCTGAAGTTCCAAAACTTTGACCACCTGATGCGGTCAGGTGGAGTAGGGGCAGGAGGAATAGGGGATGACAGAGGATGAGATGGTTGGATGGCATTACCGACTCGATGGACATGAATTTGAGCAAGATCTGGGAGTTGGTGATGGACAGGGAAGCTTAGGGTGCTGCAGTCCATGGGTCACAAAGTCAGACATGAGTGAGCGACTGAACTGAACTGCAGTGAGAAGAGATTATATCAAATGCAATTTAAGACACAAAATTATTTTATGAAGAACACTGGAGAGAAAAAACCTAAACATCAGATTAAAAAAAATGTTTTTCTTCCAATAAAGATTTAAGAATGATAGTTTTGGAGGATTTTTTAAGAAAATATGACCCATAATGTTTGAAGTTGAGATAAGGCTTTTCAAATAAATGAGTCAGAATATTAACTCTTCACTCCACTAAATGTATCCCTTTCCTTATCATAGTAACTAGGGATATTTAATGTCAACATACATTTCTACTCCTGTATTTTGATTGTTTTAGAATTATTCTCAAAAATACTTAACTGTTAACACAAAAACCATAAGCTCAAAATGGAAATTGGCTAAAAGGCATTATTTTTTGGACATGCAATATCTTAATTCTTCACTGTTTTGGAGTCTCCCAAGCTATATAACTTATATGGATAGGTTGTAAATATCTTCACATGACTAGTTTTATTACAAGATATCTAGAAAGAAATATTAGTTAATTATCCCTCTTCCCACATTACTTGCTTGATTTTTAATAGATTGCAAAATTACTTTTCAAGAAATGTATATCAATCAAATATATTTTTTTAAGTGTGGCACTTTTATGGATATAAATTACTGCCTTACTCCTTAGAATTGCTCAGTATTTTATTTTCCTAATCAAATTTCACTGGACAAACTCATTGCTTTTTGGTACTAATTGCCAATGATTATGTCTTCCAAGAAAGAGTAAGAAGGTATGAACAATCCATTTGTATTACTTAGCATGATAATATGTTTAAATTGTCAGACTTCATAACATCTTAGCACTTGGGAAATTGTTGAGGTATTACTGCCCTTAATTGAAAAATATGACATTATTAATTGTCAAGTTTATTATTTTTGATGTACTACTAAGAAAAAAAAGATATTGCCAATTAAACCATATTAAAAATCTGTAATATTTTAAATGTTAAGATGCATCTTGATTCCAAAGTAGGTTAAAAAAAAAAGGGAAAAAAATGTAAATTCTGGACTTGATGAAATGCAGTAATAATAAAATACTATGGCAGAGACTGCTTCTTCCTGGGTTACATTTTCTTGTCTTCCTTGCAATTAGTTATAGTCATGTGACTGAATCTAAAAGCAAGCAGCAGTGACATTGTATTTCAGGTCCTAGCTTCAAAAACCTTGCTGTGAAATCATTCGTATTCTCCCCTCTCCTGCCTATAGGATGTGGATACTCAGGCAAGCTTGGAAGTCATGTGTGGAAAACTGGTAAACTGGGATTCAGCATGTCAGCATGAAACACACCGTTTCCCCTGCCAAACAGGAAGACCAGTATCAAGTGATGCTTGAGAACACAATGTTTATTGGATTAAGTCACTGGATTTAAAGGTCTATCTGTTAAACAGCTATCAGCCAAAAATATTACAATTATTCCATATATTTATACTACAAAGCCTTAAAGTACCTTAATCCCATGTTACTTGATCTAAAAATGCAAGATTCAATTATAAGAGTCTGAAAAGCAGGAACCATTTAACTTCTCTCAAAGTGCTCATTAACAAATAATAGAACTGGAAAAATTTCAACAAATATATATTAATGCCTATGGCATGCGAAATATAGAATTGGGTGTTGCAAGAGCACACAACAACATCTATGAAAATGGAAAGTTCAGTTGCAATCATAATGTAGCCTACTTACAAGTGTTAATGAAATGATTAAAATAATAACAACAACAAACAGACTCTCAAGCATTACAGCCAGAGAGAATAGCTGACAGTGTTACATGAAGATATGGAATAATTGTTTACTAAAGTCTACAGATTTGGGGAGAGAAGGGACAAGAGAAGAGAGAAGTTAAGTTGGGGGTTGGGGAGGGGAGGAGAAGAGATATAGTTTTCCACCTGACCCTTTTGGAGATACAGATTTCACAATCAAATGCTTCAGTTCAGTTCAGCTCATTTCAGTTGCTCAGTTGCAACCCCATAGACTGCAACACACCAGACCTCACTGTCCATGAACAACTCCTGGAGTTTACTTAAACACATGTCCATTGAGTCCGTGATGCCATCCGACCATCTCATCCTCTGTCATCCCCTTCTCCTCCTACCTTCAATCTTTCCCAGCATCAGGGTCTTTTCAAATGAGTCAGATCTTTGCATCAGGAGGTCAAAGTAATGGAGTATCAGCTTCAGCATCAGTCCTTCCAATGAATATTCAGGACTGATTTCCTTTAGGATAGACTGGTTGGATCTCCTTGTTGTCCAAGGGACTCTCAAGAGTCTTCTCCAAACCATGGTTCAAAAGCATCAGTTCTTCAGTGCTCAGCTTTCTTTATAGTCCAAACCTCACATCCATACATGACTACTGGAAAAACCATAGCTTTGACTAGATGGACCTTTGTTGGCAAAGTAATGTCTCTGCTTTTTAATATGCTGTCTAGGTTGGTCATAACTTTTCTTCCAAGGAGCAAGTGTCTTTCAATTTCACGGCTTCAGTCAGCATCTGCAGTGATTTTGGAGTCCGAAAAAAATGAAGTCTGTATCAAATGCTTAGCTTCACATATTAAAAAGTGAAGTGAAGTGAATGAAGTCGCTCAGTCGTGTCCGATTCTTTGCAACCTCATGGACTGTAGCCTACCAGGCCCCTCTGTCCATGGGATTTTCCAGGCAATAGAACTGGAGTGGATTGCCATTTCCTTCTCCAGCAGATCTTCCCGACCCAGGGATTGAACCTGGGTCTCTCAGATTGTAGACATTCGCTTCTACCGTCTGAGCCACCAGGGAAGTCTTTACACGTTAAGAACATGTTCTAATTTGCTTATCCAAATTTATATGTTCATGAAACTCTTCAGTGTGGGGTATACTATTAACATAAGACATCTATGCTGTACTGACCAGTTTTCTGCCATAGAAAAAATATTAAGATCTTTTTAAACAATAGGGGTAGCATTTGAAATCTATTTTAGCTTTCTCATATTACAAAAGGTAGGACTGGCTTTCCCAAATAATTTGCTAATCAGTTTTGTACAGTCTGAAATGCGAGAGTGAGTGTCCTTAGTTTATTTTACCATAAGGACTTGTGAACTAATGAACAGGAAGAAAGATATCATTAACAAAGTACTTTAACATCAAAACTATGAACACTGACTGCAGAAAGAAATTGAGAAGCTCTATAATTAGTCCTTCAAACAATAATCTGAAGTGATGTAGGATATACCTATATAATAAATAATATCATACCAGTCAGAATATTCCTAGTTATGCTGCAGTAGCAAATAACTCTTACATTTCAAAGGTTTAAAACAACGAACACTGATTTCTAGCACACACTCTGTCTCCCTCCTGCTACTCCACTATTATCATCACCCTAAGCAAGAAAAAGTCACTCTCGGAAATAATGGCAGAAATAGAGTGTGGTAAAAATAGAGTGTGGCAAAACGAGTTCTTAAAGGTTCACCTGAAAATGATACATATAATTTTTATTCATATTTCATCAGCTAGGACCTCTTACAGATTTTAAATTCTATTAGTTATTAGCTATCTGATCTAGGAAAAGACGCTTTAACCTCCCTGTGGTTAAAGATTATAACAGTACCAGTACCCTCCTCACAGAGCCGTGATGAGGATTAAATAAACTAAGCCACATAAAGTGTTTAGTACAGTACATGGCATAATGTAAAATTCTAATGATAACAATAAGAACAATAAGAATAACTGAATTTTGGAATATGATGTTACCTCTCCAGACCATATATCTTCTTACCTGCAGTTACATCTTGTTGAATATTTCATTTAGTCTCCAAAAGCAAGCAAAGTAGGAAGTGTTCAAGGTTGGTGAAAAGCTAGAGAAAACAAGATTTTATGTGCAGATTCTCTTGAAAAGCCCCCTTAGGGAACCTAAGTCTTCTTGATCCTAAATGGCATGGCTTTCCTCAACAGCCCTTTTCCCTTTTTGAATAAAGAAAGTTTCCCCAGTCTCACTTGCAAATTCAGCACATAATCACCCTAGAATTGAGCCATGTGGACTTTTTTTTCATGTAGACCGTAAATCTTCCCAGAATGTATCTATTCCATTCTGCTTATTGTCTAGACTGACTAGTTAATAGTTTGAATTTCGTAAGCTATCCCAGCTCTTCTCAAATTTGTTTTCTTTGCTTCCATTATTACCAGTCTAACCTGACATCCAGAAAATAAGTTATCACAAAGAAAGGTTTGTGGACAAAAGATCAGAAAGAGAAATCAAGGAAAACCATCTTATTCGCCATGGCATCAAAAGGAATAAAATATCTTGAAATAAATGTATCTAATGAGACAAAAGACCTCTACTCTGAAAACTTTAAGACAATGATGAAAGAAATAGAAAATGATTCAAAACTAAAAAGTAGAATACAATATGATCTTACAATCCCACTCCTGGGCATATAACTGGACAAAGCTACAATTTGAAAAGATACAGGCATCCCTATGTTCACAGCAGCAGCACTCTTTACAATAGCCAAGACATTGAAGTAACCTAAATGTCCATCAACAAATGAATGGATAAAGAAGATGTGGTACGTATATACAATGAAATTATCATACTAAGTGAAGTAAGACAGAGGAAGACAAAAACCATATGATATCACTTATGTGTGGAGTCTAAAAGAAATGATACAAATGAACTTATGTACAAAAGAGAAACAGACTCACAGATATAGAAAGCAAACTTATGGTTACCGGATTGGGGGCGGGGTGGCAGAAATGGGGGTAGGGATGAACTGGGAGGTTAGGATTGACATATACACACTACTGTATATAAAACAGATGACTAATAAGGATCTACTGTATAGCTCAGGGCACTCTATTCAGTACTCTGTAATTATCTATATGGGAAAATAATCTTAAAGAAAGTGGATATATGTGTATATATAACTGATCATTTTGCTGTACAGCAGAAATTAACACAGCGTTGTAAATCAACTATATTTCAATATTTTTTTCTTTAAGTCTTGTGGTGTGGTAGTAGAGTATGAAATGGGTGCAAAAGGATCTCTGAAATCTCGTGTTTGGGCACATAAATTCATTCTTGACAAGCAAAAACAACAGTGATTCACTTTGGAAGTACCACAGTTTGAGAAAAATAAGGTATTTCTCCACCCCCTTCAGTTACTCATATCCTAAATTCCATTGGTTTCTGCATTTCAAGGAAAGCAAGAGATAAATGCATACTTTGGGTAACATGAAACTCCCTCCTTTCCCCTGCTTCCTGTCATGCTCTCAGAACCTCCAGCACTTGTTGGCTCACCACAAATGTGAACTGTACTCTGAATAGAGCAGTTCTTCTGCTCATCAGTCTTTTCATGTGACCTTTATTGATTCACCCCCCCACCTCAAGCCACTTTGGAACTTCCTTTTTAAAACGCCAGTTTTCTGTGCCCTTATTCTCATCCTCACAGCAGACGACCCTGTCCTATATTTTTCTGAGACTGTTTCAACTTGTCCATGTAGATCTTACTTAGACGAGAAATGTGTTTTTTAGGCTACAATGTGGTTTACACACATACATACTTGTTGTTTTTATGAACATCCTCCCTTAATTATGATGGCACTTTCATACATTTCAGTTTTATTTTCATTCTTTAAAGAAAACCAGAAATTTAGATATTTCTGCGTCAGAAAACAAAGTACGATCACATGTTCCTTAGAACACAAGGTAATTTGACATGAAAGAGGAAAAAATTTAAGTAGTCTTCCTATAAACTATGTTTTTTTAAAAAAAATCTTATTAAAAGCATCATTTTTAAAGATAATTTAAGAATAAAGACAATTTGCTTAAAAATTATTTTGTGCCGTACTTTACACCTTTAGATTTTCATTGAGAAATGTTAAATAGAAAGCCCATTTGAATGGCATATCTGTAGAGGAAATATTTTTATTTAACTTCGTATATTTTCTATATTCTCTACATTTGAGCAGTTATACTTAAGAATGAAAGAATACAGTTATATGAGTGTGTCACAGTAGCAATTTGGCATCTTGCAAATTAGACTTGCTCTTACTACTTGTGATAGAGGTGCCTCAATATTTCTTTTAGTAAAACTTTTTTTAAAAGATATTTTCTTATCCTTTGTTTCATGTCTAAATTAAATTAATTAGCAGCTGTCAACCCCCAAGGAAAAATGTCAACACTAATCAAGACAACATCTGAAGGTGTCGGCTTTCCTTCATTTATCTCCTGTCCCCAGAAGGTACAGAGCCATCAAGTGAAAAATTCCAGGTAATGACTGCTTTTGTCATCTGTTAAATGTGATTAGAATGCAGTTGCACAGACATGAATGTTGTTTCAAGCTGCCAAAGACACCTGTCTTTATTTTTTTAAGAATTAAATAATAAATATTACAAGCCTTATGTTTACTATAGATCTGTACATGACAGTTCACGTAGTTTACCTCAACATACATCACAGTGATATTTTAAATATTTGATTCATTGAATCTGTCATATTGGGCATGTTCCATTGTTACAGATATCTTTTCTGCAGCCTTTCCAATTCACAAACTAGGCCCTTTAAATAATCAATAATTTTTATTTCACTTTCTTCATCTTACAAAATAAGGGAAAGAATTTGTGAAGGCAATAAATACCTTTCTATATAAATGTATTCTTCTGTGAGAATGAGAATTTTGCTCAGCCTTGAAGTTTTATTAGAGAAATATCTTACTGTTATAACTGAACTAACACCTTTAAGAATAGAGAATTCAGGAATTTTTCTTTTTTTTTAAAAAATTGGACATTTTATTGAAATGAAAGCAAACTTGAATTTATAGACTGAAAGAACACATCATTTTAGGAAAAGCTGATGCTCACTGCTTAGTATATTTTTTAATATAAATTTATTTATTTTAATTGGAGGTTAATTACTTTACAATATTGTATTGGTTTTGCCATACATCAACATGAATCCACCACAGGTATACACGTGTTCCCCATCCTGACCCCCCCTCCCACCTCCCTCCCCATACCATCCCTCTGGGTCATCCCAGTGCACCAGCCCCAAGCATCCTGTATAATGCATCAAACCTGGACTGGCAATTCATTTCATATATGATATCATACATGTTTCAATGCCATTCTCCCAAACCATCCCACCCTCTCCCTCTCCCACAGAGTCCAAAAGACTGTTCTATACATCTGTGCCTCTTTTGCTGTCTCGCGTACAGGGTTATCGTTACCATCTTTCTAAATTCCATATATAGGCGTTAGTATACTGTATTGGTGTTTTTCTTTCTGGCTTACTTCACTCTGTATAATAGGCTCCAGTTTCATCCACCTCATTAGAAGTGATTCAAATGTATTCTTTTTAAAGGCTGAGTAATATTCCATTGTATATATGTACCACAGCTTTCTTATCCATTCATCTGCTGATGGACATTTAGGTTGCTTCTATGTCCTGGCTATTATAAATAGTGCTGAATTTTTCTAACTGAATTAATCATGTTACAAAAACACCAAGGTGACATTATTATATAGTTATAAGGAGGTTATTATTTTATTCTTCCAAGAAAATTTCAGTAGAAAGGAAAATTAATCTAGAGCAAAGAAATAGCTTTCAGTATAATTCCCTAGATTAATCTTTTATTTTGAAGCAGAGAATAATACTGTATATATTATATATAAATGAAATTGGCAATGATATAAAGGCTGAGAGCAGGTTAATACATAATGCTTATTAAGATGCACTTAACATTCATTTACTAAGCCCCTATAATGATAACATATTGTCTGAATTTCAGAGCAAGGACAGTATTTGAGATCATGTTGTTTATTACCCTCATTTTAGGATTATGCTCAGTCCTGGAAAGCAAATAAACCATTTGCTTCAAATTCATCAACTAATTTTAAGAGATTTACATAATATTCAGCCTTTTTTGCATGTAGGCCAGTATTATTCCCAGTCAATTATTTTATTATACTTTTTATTTCTATTAGAAATTTATTTTTATTTCTATTTATTCTATTTATTTCTATTTCTAGCAGAAGTAGCTAATGCTTACTGAGTGTAAGCAATATTCCAGACTCCCAATATGCTCAGTTCTTTATGTGTATCAAACTCCGAAAAATACCTACTGTAACTCTCATGATCAGATTAGTTAGCAGAGGCATGAATTTATTCAGTAACTTGTACAGAGTCATTTGAATAAGTGGCAGGGTGTTCTTACAAGTTTTGAAATTGCTTTCCCATGGTATCTGATTTTTTTCTTATAGCAGTTTTTATTACATATATGGAGCTGGAATGGCAATATCAAACTTTATAAATGAGGAAGTCAAGTTTCCAAGAATCTAACTTACTTATCTAAGGTCACACACCTAGTAAGTGGCAAATATATGAGTTCAACAAAAGTCTCCAGCACTTGATCTCTTGCTCTTTGCATTATATAACATAATAGTGTTTTAAGCATGTAGATATTATAAGAATTATTAAGTCATCTTCTTATTATTAGAGTGTTAATGCTATGGCATGTCACTAAGTTAAGTTTTAGATTTCAATTAATTCTTTGTCAAATTAATGTAAAGGGCAATTAAAAGTAAATGCCTATTCAAAATAAAAACAAAGTATAAACAAAAGTTTATATCCCCTAGAGCATGCTATAAGTCTGTTTAATACTTATTTATATATCAAAATTCCAGCAGACTTTTCTTCTGGGTATATACTGATCCTAAAATTTATATAGAAATTCACAGGGCCTAGAATAGCCAAAGTCACATTAAAAATGAAAAAAAAAAAAAAGTTGGAGGACTTCTACTATCTAATTTCAAAACTTAGTTTACAACTACAAAAATCAAGACAACATTGTACTGAGATCTTAGTGCTTTGTACATAATAGATACCCCATAGATTTTTGTCAAATATGTACATAAATAAAAACAAATGAAAGTCATTGATTAAATGCTATGTGATTAAATCCAAACATGATCTCCTTGTTCTTGATTACTAAATTGTAAATTAAATTCTCTACAGGAAATCTATGTAATGGCTAATATTTCTCTTAAATTGTAATAAGAGAATATACAATCATTTTCTCTCTAAAATCTAGAACACATCTTGTTTTCTTTAAAACAGTTTGCACTTAAAAAAAAAAAAGGTAATGGGGGTATTGGCCACGGGGTAGGTATTTGAATCAATGAAACAGGATTGGGAGTTTAAAAATAAATCCTTACATTTGTGGTTATTTATTTCTGACAAAATTGCCAAGGGAAAACGTTGTCTCTTATACCAAATGGTGTTTTGACAGTTGGATATCTGCATACAAAAAATGAACTTAGATCTTTGAACAGCACTTGAACAACACGATGAACAGCACTTCTCAAAATGAAGTTAAAATGGATCCTAGACCTAAATTTAAGAGCTAAAACTATAAAACTTCTAGAAGAAAAATATATGAAAAATTTTTGTGACTGTCTGGGTTAGGCAAATAATTCTTAGATACAACAATAAAGGCACAGCCTATAGAAGAAAATAGCAAGATTTCAACAAAAATAAAAACTTTATGTGTAAAGGACTCCATTAAAAATAGACTAATCACAAAGAGAAAATGTTTTCAAATTATATATTTGATTGAATACTTGTAAACAGGATGTATTCAAAACAAAATGAAAAGCCTCTTACAGCTAATTGATAAGAAGACAACTAAATCTTTAAAAATTAGTAAAGGACTTGAACAGACATTCCACCAAAGAAGATATATGAATGGCTAATAAGCACATGAAAAGATGTATAACATCATTAGTCATTAGTAAAACGAAAGTTAAAACCACTACATACCAATTTATGCGGCTATAATTAAAGGCCAACAATGGCAAGTGTGAGTGAGGATGTGGTGAAATGGTAGAGCTAACATGGAAGAACTGTTAGGTAGTTTCTTTAAGAGTTAAATATAAATTTATATATGATCATCAGCTCCACTCCTAGGAATGTACCAAGAAAAATGTGATGTACCTGGAGGTTGGTTATAGGGAAAAGGATTAATAGCAAAAAGGCTTAAAGGAATCTTTGGAGTGATAAAATGTTTTATAATTGCTTATTGTGATTCACAGTTTTACATATTATTTGAAAATTATTGAATTGTAAAGTTATAGTGGATAGATTTTACAATACACAAATTATACTTCAAAGAAGTTGTAAAAGAGCCACATAATTTTTAATTACAATAACCTAAAAAAGAACATTATGTAAATAAGAATTACATTTATCCCAAAGTAGATAATTTATGGGTTTGGGAAGGAGGGGCAGGGACATGGTGTTTCTATGGGGGACAGCAGAAAGGAATATTTTCAGAAGATATCACTGAGATTGTGGTGAAGTACAGAATGATTTTTCATCCTTCCCTTCTTCCAGCTGACCTCATTTTTCTGTTGCTATCTTTCACACATTCTTGTTATACAAGAAGCCAAGAGCAGGTCAAGGGATGTCACTTTATATTTTTAAACAGAGAGGCCCAACAGGTTAACCTTTGCATTGGCATATGAACTTATTCCTGACAAATACATCAATCAAGACGAGAAAGTTATGAGAGCAGATGTGTATTAGCATTAAAAAAAAAAAACTTGTCATGGCATACTGATCAATATTTTTCATATGTTACTAACATATAAAGGTTTATGCTTGTTTGACATTACTGTAACTCTGTAATGACTTACAGAATATTTGAGATAAACATTATTAACTCCGTAAATTAAATAAAAGATGATTGAAATATCTTAGACACAAGGCTTAAACCTTTAAATATTAGATATCATATTCCATATTAAAAGATAGAAAATAATAGTTGTTTTGTCTCTTAACAGTAATAAAATTCTTTCAAGTTTCATTATTAGAGACTAGGAAAAGGAATTTAAAAAGTTGAACTTTAAAATTAATGAAATCAAAATAGAATAATAAAGTTTAAAAGCTTTTTCTTTAAAAATGCCATAAGACAAATGTAGGTAATCCTTTTAAAGTTCTAATAAAGATAAAGGAGAGAGAAAATATATACAATTAAAAAAAATACCTAAACATAAAGAAATAACTTTAAAAAAAATTGAGATCATAACATGTTACTAGGTAATAAATATGAAATACAGGGAAAACATATGGCTTGCACAAACTAGAAATAGTCCAAAATTTGCCCAAGAAGAAATAGCAAACTTCAATATAGCAAGTATGAAAGAAGAAATGAGGTATAATTAAAAGCACTATCATCAAAAAGAGTCATTTAATCTTCAAAAAACAGATAATTCCCATGATACTGAAGTTTTCCCAGGTGTACAAAAAGTTCCTCATTTTATTTTATAACATGAGCATGACTTTTATAACAAAAAACCCAAGAGGCATTTACAGAACAATCTTCCTAATGATTATGTATACTAAATTCTGTGACATTTGTTAATCAAGTTTAAGGTTGTGAAGCAACAAAACTCCACATCAAAAGAGCCTTATGTAAAGAAAGAAAAGACATAATCTAATCCGTCCTGGGACAAGCCCTTCAAAAGACAGGGTATGTATCAGTTCAGTTCAGTTCAGTTGCTCCATCATGTCTGACTCTTTGCAACCACAAGGACTGCAGCACATCAGGCCTCCCTGTCCATCACCAGCTCCCGGAGTTTATCCAAACCCATGTCCATCGAGTCAGTGATGCCATCCAATCATCTCATCCTCTGTTGTCCCCTTCCCCTCCTGCCCTCAATCTTTCCCAGCATCAGGGTCTTTTCAAATCATCAGCTCCTCTAATCAGGTGGCCAAAGTATTGGAGTTTCAGCTTCAACATCAGTCCTTCCAATGAACACACAGGACTGATTTCCTTTAGGATGGATCGGTTGGATCTCTTTGCAGTCCAACAGACTCACGAGAGTCTTCTCCAACACCACAGTTCAAAAGCATCAAACTTTGGCGCTCAGCTTTCTTTATATCCAACTCTCACATCCATATATGACTACTGGAAAGACCATAGTCTTGACTAGATGGACCTCTGTTGGCAAAGTAATATCTCTTCTTTTTAATATACTGTCCAGGTTGGGCATAACTTTTCTTCCAAGGAGTAAGCAACTTTTTATTTCATGGCGGCAGTAACCATCTGCAGTGATTTTGGAGCCCAAATAAAGTCTACCTCTGTTTCCACTGTTTCTCCATCTATTTGGCAGGAAGTGATGGGGCCAGATGACATGATCTTTGTTTTCTGAATGTGGAGCTTTAAGCCAACTTTTTCACTCTCCTCTTTCACTTTCATCAATAGGCTCTTTAGTTCTTCTTCACTTTCTGCCATAAGGGTGGTGTCATCTGCATATCTGAGGTTACTGATATTTCTCCTGGTAATCATGATTTCAGCTTGTGCTTCATCCAGCCTACTGTTTCTGTGATGTACACTGCACAGAAGTTAAATAAGCAGGGTGACAATATAAAGCCTTGATGTATTACTTTTCCTATTTGGAATCAGTCTGTTGTTCCATGTCCAGTTCCAACTGTTGTTTGCTGACCTGGATACAGATTTCTCAAGAGACAAGTCAGGTGATCTGGTATTCCCATCTCTTTCAGAATTTTTCACAGTTTATTGTGATTCACACAGTCAAGGCTTTGGCATAGTCAATAAAGCAGAAATAGATGTTTTTCTGGAACTCTCTTGCTTTTTCCATGATCCAGCGGATGTTGGCAATTTGAGCTCTGGATCCTCTGCCTTTTCTAAAACTAGCTTGAACATCTGGAAGTTTACAGTTCACTTATTGCTGAAGCCTGGCTTGGAGAATTTTGAGCATTACTTTACTAGCATGTGAGATGAGTGCAATTGTACAGTAGTTTGGGCATTCTTTGGCATTGCCTTTCTTTGGGATTGGAATGAAAACTGACCTTTTCCAGTCCTTTGGCCACTGCTGAGTTTTCCACATTTGCTGGCATATTGAGTGCAGCACTTTCACAGCATCATCCTTCAGGATTTGAAATAGCTCAACTGGAATTCCATCCGCTCTACTAGCTTTGTTCATAGTGATGCTTCCTAAGGCCCACTTGACTTCACATTCAAGGATGTCTGGCTCTAGGTGAATGATCACACCATCTGATTATCTGGATCATGAAGATCTTTTTTGTACAGTTTTTTTGGGTATTCTTGCCGCCTCTTCTTAATATGTTCTGCTTCTGTTAGGTCCTTACCATTTCTGTCCTTTATCGGGCCCATCTTTGCATGACATGTTCCCTTGGTATCTCTAATTTTCTTGAAGGGATCTCTAGTCTTTCCCATTCAATTGTTTTCCTCTGTTTCCTTGCACTGATCACTGAGGAAGACTTTCTTATCCCTCCTTGCTGTTCTTTGGAACTCTGCATTCAGATGGATTATCTTTCCTTTCCTCCTTTGCCTTTTGCTTCTCTTCTTTTCACAGCTATTTGTAAGGCCTCCTCAGACAGCCATTTTGCTTTTAGCATTTCTTTTTCTTGGGGATGGTCTCACTCCCTGTCTCCTGTGCAATGTCACAAACTTTCATCCATAGTTCATCAGGCACTCTATCTATCAGATCTAGTCCTTTAAATGTATTAGTCACTTTCACTGTATAATCATTAGGGATTTGATTTAGGTCATACCTGAATGGTCTAGTGGTTTTCCCTACTTTCTTCAATTTGAGTCTGAATTTGGCAATAAGGAGTTCATGATCTGAGACACAGTCAGCTCCTGGTTTTTTTTGTGCTGACTGTATAGAGCTTCTCCATCTTTGGCTGCAAAGAATATAATCAATCTGATTTCGGTGTTGGCCATCTGGTGATGTTCATGTGTAGAGTCTTCTCTTGTGTTGTTGAAAGAGGGTGTTTGCTATGACCAGTCCATTGTTTTGGCAGAACTCTGTTAGCCTTTGCTCTGCTTCATTCTGTACTCCAAGGCCAAATGTGCCTGTTACTGCAGGTGTTTCTTGACTTCCTACTTTTGCATTCCAGTTCCCTATAATGAAAGGGACATCGTTTTTGGATGTTAATAATAGAAGGTCTTATAGAGACCTTCATAGAGCCATTCAACTTCAGCTACTTCAGCCTTACTGTTCGGGGCATAGACTTGGATTACCGGGATATTGAACGGTTTGCCTTGGAAACGGACAGAGATCATTCTGTCATTTTTTGAGACTGCATCCAAGTATTGTACCTTGGACTCTTTTGTTGACTATGATGGTCACTCCATTTCTTCTAAGTGATTCTTGCCCGCAGTAGTAGATATAATGGTCATCTGATTTAAATTCATTCATTCCAGTCCACTTTAGTTCGCTGATTCCTAAAATGTCGATGTTCACTCTTGCTATCTCCTGTTTGATCATTTCCAATTTGCCTTGGTTCATAGACCTAATATTCCTGGTTCCTGTGCAGTATTGCTCTTTATAGCATCGGACCTGTCTTCCATCACCAGTAACATCCACAACTGAGTGTTGATTTTGCTTTGTCTCTGTCTCTTCATTCTTTCTGGAGTTATTTCTCCACTGATCTCCAGTAGCATATTGAGCATCTCCCGACCTAGGGAGTCAATCTTTTCAGTGCCCTATCTTTTTTCCTTTTCATACTGTTCATGGGGTTCTCAAGGCAGAAATCCTGAAGTGGTTTGCCATTCCCTTCTCCAGTGGACCATATTTTGTCAGAACTCTCCACCTTGTCCTGTGTGTCTTGGGTGGCCCTACGTGGCATGGCTTATAGTTTCATTGAGTTAGACAAGGCTGTGGTCCATGTGATTAGTTTGGTTAGTTTTCTGTGATTGTGGATTTCAGTCTCTCATCCATCTGATAGAGAAGGATAAAAGGATTATGAACATTGCCTGATGGGCTAGACTGAATGAGGGGGAAAATGGGTCTTGTTCTGATAGGTGGATTCATACTCAGTAAATTATTAATCCAATTTTCTGTTGATGGGTGGACCTGTGTTCCCTCCCTGTTATTCACCTGGGCCCAAACTACGGTGGAGGTAATTAAGATAATGGTACCTCCCTCAAAAGATTCCATGCATGGACTGCTGCATTCCATGCCTCCGACCCTATAGCAGGCCACCACTGGCCCATGTCTTCGCTGGAGACTACACAGGCAAGTCTGGGACAGTAGCCTGTATGGTCACTGTTCCTTTCTCCTGGGTCCTGGTGCACAAGGTTCTGTTGTGCACTGTTCGAGGGGACAACAGGGTATGTATAGATGTGCATTAATTTGTACTTTAGGGTTTCCAATGAAAGGAAATGAACTGTAACTATGGGATAGATTATAGAAAATGAGAAAAAATACCAGTGGCATTCTAACAATGTAATCCATCTTAGATCTCTTTCTCTAGATCTCAGGAACTGTGGTGCTAAAAACTACTAAAACGTAAGAGGTATCTCTCACCATAGTGAGATTTGTCCTTACTCAGCTAAGAACAAACATGCTAGGCAAAGAATCCCTGAACTACCCTGACTGCTTCTATGTGGAAATACTTTCTTCATTGGAACATTTACAATCTTCTTTAACCTAATCTTTCCTGTCAACATTTGAACATATAACACTACCAGTTTGTTATTGACTGACTATATGTGTACTAACTAACACCTGGCATTTAAACAAAGATATCTGCATTTTCATCTTTTGTATCTTGAACATCTCTTTAATGGGGTAAAATGAACAACTTTATTTATTGCTATAGAAACATGTTCTAATACCAGGAAATGAGTAGGGAGAGATTGTCTGTGGGAAGTGTCTCATTTTTTTTTTTTAAATCCTCCAAATTACATGGCATAATTAAGATCAAACTTGTAGTTACAAGTTCTTTAGCTCTTTTTATGTGGTTTAGTGTTTTGTGTATAGGAGAATAGAGGGGAAGACAGTGAAAATGAAAATTGATTTTAATCTCCCCCTACTTCTCAAAGAGAAAAAAAAAAAAAAAAACTAGCTAAACCTGTTTTGGAATGCAGAGGCTCTTTCTCAATAAAGACTAAGAAAAACTACAGCCTTAACACTGATCTTCAGTGTAACCATTTTCCATGTGAAATAGGCATGGGGAAGACAAACAACACACTGGCTCTGTAGTGCTGGAATTCACAGTTTCGTGAAGGAAGTATACAGACGTGGTAGGTGTTTCCACAGAAGTGTATACTCAAAAATGCAATTAGAAGACAAAAGAAAGGGGCTTAGTGCCACCTTGGGAGGTGTTTCTGGAAAGGAAAGGTTTTCTAGAGGAGAAGATGGTCGAGTTGAACCTTGATGGAAAGAGAGGACTGGAGCCGCTGGAAAGCATGCATTGCAACATGTACAAAGTCCAAATGGAAGTGAAAAAACATCCAACTATTTACAGACAGACTCTGCCTTTTTCTTCTTTGCCTTGTGTTGCCTACTGTTAAATACATAGAAACCTTCCTTTAGAAGAATGTGGTCCCACATCGTATGGTTTTAATTCATTAGAATACAGTTCAGGCCAGGATAGGGATAGTGTGTGCATGGCGGTGTCTGTTCACATAAAGATGCCTTCTGCTTTAGAGTATGTGCTTTTAAAAGGACTTGGAAATAGTCCAGTCTTTTTTGCTGACTCTGTTGTCTGCATAGTGAATTAGGAAAGACAGTGTTGGTGCTGCTAGATTTTATCTTAATCTTCACGTGGATTCTTTTATTACTTAATGTTCTTTAGGAATGGGCCAGAAAGGGATACCAGAGTGTGTTTTTCCTCTCTTTTCTTTTATTGGACTGCTCATATATACAATACACTTACAAACAGCAGGTTTCAATCTATCTCTTTGAAAGAGTGACTGTGCTTTTAAATTAGATGCTCTGCTTATAAGAGGGACCTAGTATTTATATGTGTGTGTGTGTGTGTGTGTGTGTGTGTGTGTGTGTGTAATCTCCAAGCTCCTGCAGGTGGAATGCTGCAGGAGAGTTCTATAGGACTAAAGGTTAGGTTTAAAATATTAGTCAAATATGAAGTTGTATTTTAGGAATTAAAAAAAAAAAAAAAAACTGTGCAGTTGCAAATATCGGTCAATAAATTGTTGCCAGAAACTGAATCACCAAATTTAATTTCATAGAGATTTCTGATGATTTCACAAGCAACTTAACAATGTAGAGTAATAATAATATGCTAACATTTTCCAAAAATGACAGGTAAATGTTTGCACCTGGTTGTCTTTTTTCCCCCCAAAGGATCATATATTCTTACAAAATGTTTCCTGATTTGAAAATGCCTGCACATTTCTAAAGGATAGATTGTGGTCCTTTAGTATCAGAATGAGTTCTTTAGGATTTGCTTCATATAATCTCATCTTTTCCCTTTTGTACTCTGCATACTTAACACTCACATGCTAATATTAGCACTAATGCCTTAGGCCTAAATAGCAATAATTACTGGATGACATACTGGCTTCTATTTAAGTTGACAACTCAATAACTTGACATATGCATTACATCTCTATTACACTGGAATCTAAATGGCACTTTATAAAGCATTCCTTTTATATTTAGTTCACTGACTGATCAGACTGGAGCTTATGCTCATCATGTGTCTGTTAAATACTAGTGGATGTGTCATTATTTCTAAGACCTTGCCAGTGGTAGATAATGGAATCATGGAAAGCTGTGTTTACAGAGAAATGCTGGGATTTTGATAATAGGTGTTTCTTGAACAAGAAAAAGTCAAAGACATTTTTACAATTTTTTTAACATTTGTAGAAAATGCCATAAGTAGAAAATGCCATACCTAAGAAATTCGGTCTGGAATATAAGACATATAATTTTTTTTCCTCTCACAGTTGCTCAACAAATAAATCTACTTTAGAAAATTATTTTTATGTTTTAGAAAGTTTTGTTTTAGCAACATTTCAATTATCAATATGAAGAGCATAATAATTATAAAATACGTATATCTGTTTTTGTTACCTAAACCTCACACAGCTTGGAATATTTCAGTCTATTCTACAATATAAGCAAAGTTTAACATATGAACATTCTTTCTCTGCTTCACTCTTCTCCTGCCTTTAATCCTCTCTTCACCTTAACCCTTCTCCTTTCTCCTCTTTTGCTTCCAAAAGACATTAGGCTGGGGTAGTAATGATGGCAGGCACAGGGTTTATGTGGAATGAGTTTGTTAGTGTGGGTCGACGTGGTCAGGATAGCCCACACGGAGACTGTGTCAGAGTGAAGTAGTAAGGGCAGCCTTCAAGTTTTGGGAGATTCGTCACACATAGGGAATTTATCAAAAAACTAAATATATTGAGGATATTGGAAACTAAGTTTCTCGATAGAGAATGAAGGCACACATATTAGAAGATTTTTGACATTGGAACACCACATTAATAATGAGCTTATCAACTTCTAAATACCAACTCTCCACTAAAAAGCACCCTAGACTACTAGAGAAACTGGTGATTTTAATACTGCCAGAAATATCTTGTTGGGACAGTAAGGAACAACTCAAAGAAAAATGGGAATATAATAAAAGGATTCATAAGTCAGTTTTAAGGGGTTCATATTGGCCAAAGAAAGGTCAATCTAACCATTCATTTCTATAATGATACTAACAAACAATAAAAAAGAAATCAATGAATACACACTGATATAAATAAGCAAATCTATAAATAAATGGGAAATAGTACTGGTAGAAGTAGTGACAAACCATGATTTGACACTATCCTAGCTACAATTTATTCAAAAAAGAAACACCAATGACTGCTAAAAATAGATGACAGAGGGATGAGGAAATGGATATTTAGTTTCAAATTACTTCTACACAAAATTCTTAATTAGAAAGCAAAAAGAGTGGAGGAGACTAATACCATCCCAATCAGGTGAACAAAGTTAACACAACACAGAGATTAAGAGAAAAACAATCATGTACTACATGATAAGGTGCATAAAAACGAAAGCATAGTATTGTTTGCCGGATACGTCTCTAAAAATATGTATAATCTGACTCTCTTTATGAGAAAACATCAGCCCAACCTAAATTAAGAATATTTCACAAAATGATAGCCTGAAATCTTGAAAAACATGAAGGCTATGAAATCAAAAGACCATTGAGGAAGGTTCCTGGATGAAGCAGATTAGAAAGATATGACAACTGGGTGTATGTATGATCCCGGATTGAATGCTTTCAATATAAAGGATGCAACTGAAACTTTAAAAGGTTCTGTGAGTAAATGGTATGCAGTTGTTTGCATTCTCCTTGCTACTTTTCAGGAAGTATAGGTTATTTGAAAATAAAATCAATATTTTGAATATGAAAAACATATTTTTATACTTCTTTCTAAATGCTTTTTAAAAATTAACCTTATAGAAGTAGAACTGATCTACAAAAAAGCTGCACATATTTACTGTATTCCATTTGGTGAATGTGGACACATTACATATACCCATGAAACTACTTTCACAATCAAGGTAGTAAATATATCACCACTTCCAAAAGTTTACTCTTGCCCCAATTTTGTGTGTATGTGTGTGTAAAAAGAATACTTAATATGAAATATATCCACTTAACAAATACTTAAATGAATATTATTGTTAAGTATAAATGAATTTTTAAGAGATATGTTAACCTGCTTCATTTGCATGACATGCAATTTAAGTTTTGCCTAATTTCCAGCAATATACTCACATTGAAACTCCCCATGACATACTAATAGAGATATAAAATCAGCAACTATGGGAGGAGTGCTTTTGAACTTCCCTTTATTTCCTTTGACCTGGACACCTGCATCCTGGATGGTATCTTTCTAAGTTCGTCATGACAGTGCAATAGGAAATGGCCATCTTATCAAACTTCCTGGAAATCTTTCTTTCCCAAAGAAAACAAGGACAAAACTCACATAAGCAAATGTTCCCTTCACAGTGCTTCTCTCAGCGTTCTCCAATATTGAATGCGTTAACAGATACCCTGAAGGGATGGTAGTTTTGTGGGGAAAGACGACACTATATCCATATTTATTAACAGCCCTTCAAACAGAATAGCAATTTCCCTTGAGATTGTGCTCTTACAAACAACATAATATAGTGTCCAACGCTTCACATAAGGCATGTCATTAACTGCAGAACTATCTATCATGTGGTCTGTCTCATGTTTCTTTCATTTTTTGCTGATGCCAAATGATCACAAAATTTCCCAGAAGCAAATGAACACCACAAAAAATGAGTACAGAAGACAGTTCGTGTACTTCTTAGAAAGGAAGAAGGAAGCAGGATGAGTTCAAGGAGAAAAACAGGACTTAAGGGCACAG
Organism: Budorcas taxicolor; assembly: GCF_023091745.1. Taxonomy (NCBI): domain Eukaryota; kingdom Metazoa; phylum Chordata; class Mammalia; order Artiodactyla; family Bovidae; genus Budorcas; species Budorcas taxicolor. The sequence goes on along the minus strand of NC_068913.1, from coordinate 37,895,792 downwards.
AGGGGCAAAATGATGCAGAGAGACTCATGGGCCTTTGGAAGTGTCTATGAGTCAATCTTGTAGCTCAGTCAGTAAAGAATCTACCTCCAATGCAGGAGACCCAGGTTCGATACCTGGGTTGGGAAGAATACTGGTGAAGGAAATAGCAAAGCAGTCCAGTATTCTTGCCTGGAGAATCCCACGGACAGAGGTATCTGGCAGGCTACAGTCCACCAGGGTCTCAAGAGTCAGACACAACTTAGTGACTAAACCTCCACCAGCATGAAACAATTACCAAAGCAGATCAGATACTACAGTCATCTGTTCTGATAGTCTTTACTGACCAGTGAAGCAGCCAAAGAATATTTTGAAGATTATCAAAATGTATCTAAATAACAGATGCCAAAAGATCACCCATTTCCCCAAAAATCTCTATGGGAATATTGTTTCATTATTTTAGTTGTGTGTGTGTGTGCACAGGTGCTCAGTCACATCTGACTCTTTGCGACCCCATGGACTGTAGCCTGCCAGGCTCCTCTGTCCATGGAATTCTACAGGCAATAATGCTGGAGTGGTTGCTATTTCCTTCTCCAGGGGATCATCTTGACTCAGGGGTGGAACCTGTATTTCTTGCATCTCCTGCATTGGCATATGGATTATTTACCACTGTGCCATCTGGGAAGTCCAATTCATATTAATTCCACATATCTGTATTTGACTGCCTACTATTCCCAAAACACTTTTAGAAATAATGAAGAGTATAGAGAGATAAATATGGTATAGTCTCATACCAGAAAGCCGAGTCTGTGAGATGGCATTACTCTAGTACAAGACAAAAGATGATACATTCCTTTGGGTTTTGGTTGTTGCTTTTTGGAATCAAATGTTTCCTAGAAAATAAAACAGAAAAGACTTGATCAAATCTGTACATGTTTGTTAAAAAAAAAAAAAAAAAGAACCAGAGATGGGTTACAGATAAGTTTGCATGGGGACTACAGAGGATCTCCTTGGCAGGGTCAAAAATGTTTCTTTGTGTGGTAGACTGGGAAGGATTATAAAGGTCAAGATTCAGAATCAGAAAGTCCCAAGAAGTCTGAAAGCACCTGTGGAGTTATGGTTTGTAAGGAGAATGGGAATGGGAGAGAAACAGTACATGGAAGAGAAAGTGGGCAGGATGCAGGGGAAAAACAAATCTGGGCTTCTTCAGAGTTTGCCCAAGGCCAGTCTTGTTATCTCAACTGCTACATCCACACTTAAAGAGTTAATAATGCAGGAACTATAGACTTCCTTCACCCGTCACACTCCTTGCTCACATGCAGCCCCCACACCATCAGTGCCTTAACAAGGCTCTGCTGTTCATGCCAGGATTTTCTTTTTTTATATTTTTATTATTGTTTTTATAACTTGGATTTATAAGTGTCACTTGCTGTATACTAAACAGTGTAAGTTGGTATTTGGATTTCATGTGTTTTTAGAGAGCACTTGCTCAGCACAAAAGAAAGGGGGAAGAAAAGCTGTTACATGTTTTCTGCCAAAAGCCTCCCTACTCAAAGTTTAGATTCACCTGGAAGGGGATCTGATGACAAAAAAATACATGGAATTTCCAATATTATAATTCACACAGTCTGTGTTAAAATAAAAAATAACCTAGAGCAGGAAATATATTTTACTTGATATTTGCAGTGATTGTTTTATGATTTGCTCTGGGCATTTGGTTTATTAACTATAACTCTTAAACGCAGAGATCATTTGATCATTTCTTTTCCTCTGTTTTTATCTGTTAAACACAGAGATCATTTGATCATTTTTTTCCCTCTGTTGTCATCTGTTCTTTTCTTATATAACTATTACTATTTGGATGTTGTTCTCTTTTGAATGCTCCTCTTATTCTTTTCTTTTCTGAATATCCCTTTTAAATAGCAAACTATATTTAATTCATAGTCCTGTATATCTGTTGGGAAAGGTAATTTTGAGCACTCAGTCTTTTGACCTCCGTTTGGCCACCTAAAAATGGACTTTGGGCCTGGAACCCTTCCTTACCAAGTGATATTAATAAAAGATCTTCCCAGTCTAGCTGAGCTTACTGCATGTGTGAATATCATTCCCTGCTTCAGATTTAAGGTATTACCCCTCTTTTTCTGGTTAAGAACAGGAATCAGTGGCCCTCAGGAAGACTTTCTGAGGCCCTCCCAGCTTTCTGTGTTTCAGACTTACAGAGGAGAGAAAGAAGTCCTTCTACTATAGCACAAAGACTGTACACAGCTCTGCAACCACATGGGCTGCAGAGCAGATCTGAGGTCCACAGGGCACTGACACAGTGCAAAAAGCTGCAGCCTGTGCCCTTTCCTGGTAGCACTCAAGCCTCGTGTGCATGCAGTCTGTTCTCAGCGACCTCAAATCATGCTCTAGTCTCTCTTCCTTGCGGCACTTAACTCCCTTTTTAAACTGGAAGGCACACTTTGGGCACTCAGTAAATGAGCTTACAAAGTCTTTCTAAGGATACCAATAATTTTACTTTCTGAAGTTTGCGTTGCCCTATGTACTTTTTTCCCTCTGTTAGAATATTCACTACATTCCATATTGAAGAATTTTCTCAGATATCTGTTCATCATTAGTTTTCTACTTATATTCAAGAGTAGGGGATTAAAATGTTTGGAAGTTCTGAGCATGTGGGTGTGGGTGTTCAACTGTGGGTTTCATCGAAAAATGATCCGACTGGGCCATTTTCATTGGAAAATCCCTCTGTCAGGATCTTAATGTTTTGTCTTTTGGTGTGGTTAGATTCTGCAGACTCTTCAGTCTTCTGCCTGGAACCAATGTTTTGAGCGCTAAGAGAAAGAAGATGGCTGGGCAGAGGGGATGTCTCAGCCCTTCCTGTAAATATACATACTTGTAGTTGATGTTTCACCCTCAGCTGTACAGAGTATGCAACAGTTCACAGATCTTCTGCTTTATTCTGTCCAGAAAACAAGCCTCCAGTCTCCTGACTGCATGGCACTATAAATTGGCTACTTATAGTAGGGATAAAAAATTGGAACAATTACATGCTTTATAAACAGGCTTTTAACCAGTCTTTCTTCTGTTAACAGACTTTTCTCTCTAGTCAACTGACAAATGACCTAGGGACACCAATTCCTGAAGTCTGGGGGATGTGCAGGACAAACTGGGTTTGGCCTCCTCTTTCTCACTGCTGCTTTAAGTTTCAGATTTTTTGAATCTGTTATGTCAGAGTCTCAGTTTTTTCTCTCATATTCATTCTATTCTTGTGAATCTAGATCTTTATTGTCATGTTAGTCTGCTTTTGTGAGGGAGTGATATTAATATGTGTTCAATTCACTACTACCTGAAATTTTACAGCTATCCATTTTGTGATCAACATTTCAGAGTCAAATTAAATATTCCACAGTATTTTTAACTGAGTGTCAACATCATAATGACATTGATAATACCTTTATTAACTTTTGAAATAATTTTTTGGTCCATCTTTGATTGGAGGTTACTAGCAGATGTGACCACCCTCTGGATGTACCATCAACACATACATGACACTGTGTAGAGAGAGTGGCATAAAATAGGGCAGAAGCATGAATCTATTTGAAAATAGAGCAGCAATGCCAGTGGGCTTTACATTAACTTGGATTCAGTCAAAAAAACATTGCTACCTTTAAGATCTGGAGAATAGAGGATATAACATAGGAATTAGGGCTGAAAGAAATGTTAGAAGAATTGGAGAGCAAAGTTTAAGGAACAGTAGCTGGAACATCAGTGAAGAAGCTCCTGAAAATCTGAGCTTGAGGCACAAAACTGGGTAGCTCTTAAAAGGAAGTATAAAAAATAACTACTGCAGTTCTCAAGAAAACCTGTAAAGCACCCATGAATTCTCTCTTGTGTCATAGTGAGGTGGGTGATTCTCAAATATAGCCTGAGAACCTTCTGTGAATATGCTGTCACATCCAAAATACAGGTGTCCGCTATATTTCTTCTATTCTGCCTTTCAAATTGCACTGTGTTCCTTTCACTGGCCAACCAGAGAACCACAGACAGAAGGGATTCTTGTCTGAGTGCAAAGGGAAACTTGTAAGGGCTGTTAGTAAACTGAATTAGCAACAGATAATCCACCTACAACATTAAAATATATATATTGCATCTATTTAGTCAAGTCCTGTGGCTATGGACTAATTTGCAATGGTACTGACAGGAATGCAAAATGACTGAGAACAGCTGAGTGAAGGTGAAGATATAAACTAAAATGTTTCTCTCTTGTATCAGGTACCATGTAACAAATAAAGTATACCTACTTTTAAATGTCAGTTTTGAGAGTGTAGCAAAACAAAAACCAACTACTACCAGTAATTTGAAGAGAAGTGTAAAAAAATGTCAAACTACTAGGAAAAGAGAATAAGAATAAAAAAAGAAAATCAGCCATTTCACCTTCAGATCCTGGCCTAATACTTGGCACTAAGCCATGTCATTCTCCCATTGACCAAAAACAATCTCACAGAATTCCAACCTCAGAAAAGATTACTTTGAGTCCATGACAAAGTGAAACAAAACAAGGCCAGGCCACTTATTTTGCCAAAGTCCAGGCTAAAAGAAGTCACCACAAAATAACACATTCTCCTTGCCTCTTTTGGCTAAAATGAGTAACTTTCCACTCTTTATCAATCATAGGTTTATCCTCATCCTAGCCTCTTCCTCCTACAAATAAAATGTACTGAATAGCAATCATAAAATTGTCCTACTTTCTCTGAGCATCCCGTTTACAGCACCAGGCTGACCACTGTGGCCTCCTTAAGCCTTCCCCCAAATCACCTACAAAAGCCCTGTAGTTTCTGTAACAGATTCTTTCTAATACTCTCTTATTGTGACCCTACATGGTTACCCATTGTGACAGATAACGTTAACTTGTAAACTTGGCTTGGTGTCCAGTTGTTTGGCCAAGTAACATCTACAGATATTACTCTGAAGGTATTTAACATATTTTGACATTTAACAGGTAGACTTTGAGTAAGCAGATTACCTTCTATAATGTGTGTGGGCCTTGTTCCATGATGTTCCCTCTGCTGTATTAAATTTAATGTGTTTAGTTATAAAGATGTATTCCTGCTAGTCTTTCTCTGAAGGGTGTTGACCTTATGCTGTCCTGCATGATTTCTCTCACAGAGCCAAAAGAAAAAAGGGAAGTGTCTCTATAGAAGGAAATAAACTGGAAAATCAGGGTGGTTTTTTTTTCTCTTAGTTTTTTTTTTTTTTTTTTCATTTTCTTTTTCATAAAAGGAGCTGGCTATTTGAAGACTATACCCAATCTGTATGTTTTACACAATCAGTGAAGACTTTTGAATACATTTCAAGTATTAAATCTATTTAAATATATCATTTTAAAGAAGGTCTTGGCAAATGTTGGTTAGTTTCACTTAATAAAATGGTTTCTTTTACTTAATAGAATGCACACTAGTTCTCTGCATCTTTTCAAGGCTAGTGAAAATATTGCTAAATGGATAAACAGTGATGCTAAAGTACCTTCCACAGACTTACAGATTGCTCTGCAAAGAAGAGATGTTTCTTTTCTCTGAAAAGAAAAATCTGTGCTTCTTTCTCTCAAAATATCAGCAACGGTACAGAAACAGCACAGCTTACCAAATTCCGTTTAATATATTTCCTATGACCAGAACATCATTTGTTTTCCTTTACTAGAATTTGGTCAGTTGGTAAGTTTCCACTCTTTCACAGCACATTAAAAAAAAAAAAAAAATCTTGAGTGTTAAAGTTTGTGACGAAAATCAATCCTAATGGGAAATTGGTGAGTTCATTTACAACCAGGAAACCATTAAGGAAATTCTGTTTCAAGAAATCCTAATTGGTCATATGTTAGTGACCAGTCCAGTGATTAAATCATCCTTTAGGTAACTATTAGCGAAAAAAAAAAACACAAAAATCATACTTTTATATATTCATGGCCCAGAGCCACTACACCCCAGGCTTGATCTTATCAGCCCTTTCAAACAGATCAAGGACAGATATGATCTACATTTGGATGGAAACATTCCAAGAAAAACCCAGGTGCTACAGGAAGTGATATGGGTGATACAGTAGGTGGTGATCTTCCTCTGAGTCAGTTCTGGACCAATTACCCAGCATGGGGCAAGGGAGCAGCAGTGTTGTGTGATGACCTGTCACAAAATTTCTCTGTGGTGTACAGTTTCTCATAGGTGAATGAAACATTTTTTTAAATGCCAATTTATTTTGTCTCCCAGGCAAAATTTTATGTAAATTATATCTTGTGCCTTTGCTTACTCTCTCCATAACTAATAAAAATTTTAAAACTTGTCAATTTAAAGAATCTTAGCTATGAGTACTACTGAGTATCTCAAAGGATTATTAAGGATCATTTGACCCAAGCCTACATTTTATAATTAAAAATAGATTATTTACATGAGTTGCAAAACTGGGATTTGGACCAGGTTCTGTGATACCTAATTTTACTAATCTTACTCTCAATGTTTCTCTCTTTTTTTACACTCTCTCCAGTGATCTTAACAATATGTTTTTAGTGCATAATAAATGTTTTATAGTCAATGAATAAAGAAAAACACATTGCTAAGCAATGTGTGTTTTCTTCAATGTTAAGAACTGCTAGATATTGATTTTTTTGTGCCTTTTTTAAAATGTAGTACATACATAGCAACTATATCCTAAGATTTTTTGTGAACTTCAGATTCTAATAGTGTCACCAATGATTTCTAAACATTTATTGAATTCGTAAAAAGAACTGTTTTCATGTACTTTGGTAGCCATATTTATGAATCATTAGTTTTATTCTTTTAAGGAAAACCTACAGCAAGTAAATTTTAACATTGAGATTTCTACTAAGGAATAATAAAGATGTCTAAGAAGAGATAACCAATCATGTGTTGGCTTTATATACAAAATTGTGACATTGTAATAAATACTAGGACAAGTTGGAAAATAATGCCAATAATTAGTTGCTATTGGTTGGACAAAAATAATTGCAAGAAAAAAAGTACTTCATCATTTAAGCTATGGAGAGATGCTACATTCAATTAAACTTAAACATCAATCCTGTCATTGTGTATACAGTTGTCAGACAAGAGGAAAAAGTGATGGAATTTCCTTTTATTAAAAAGTGAAGACTTGCTTTTATTTCAATATGATGGAAGTAAGTGAATGGTACACTGACTAGAGATAAAAGTATTTTTAATCTATTCCAAACTTTGAGACAGTCTGACACACCCATATACCTTATCTACTAAAGCAAATAATCAAATGGATCACTTGTGATAACTCTTTTATAAATTACCTAGTTTCTTTATAAATCACTCTTAGCTCTTGGTGTTTATGTCATTTCCTAGTTTGTTCCAATTCAAATCAGAGTTTCTGCATATTTACAAGTACCCAACTCAGCAACCTATAGCTCTGGGTCCTTGATTTCATCTGTAACCAATACTGTACTATTGCTATTTTTGAATCATGCTAGGTTCAATGAGGGCTTCTCAGGTGGTGCTAATGGTAAAGAACCCACTTGGCAATGCAGGTAGATGTAAGAGACACAAGTTTGATCCCTGGGTTGGGAAGATCCCCTGGAGGAGGGCATGGCAACCCACTCCAATATTCTTGCCTGGAGTATCCCATGGACAGAGGAGCCTGGCAGCCTTCAGTCAATAGGGTTACAGAGAATCAGACACAGACACATGTTCAATGATCTCTGGTTTGATTTTAGGCTCCCAAAAAATATCAGTTACTATACTCTGGCCTTGCCAACCTCAATCCCTCAGCCAAGTCAACCAGTTAGTACAGAGCCCACCTCAAAATGTGCGTCAACTTGGCTTCGTGTATTTGGCCTCTTGATAACCACTCTTCAAAACTGGTCTAATTTCTACAAGGTAAACAGCAATATGGCAGAAAAGTAGATGAATGGGATTTTTAAAAGCATTTTAAAATAAGTGACTTAGTTAATGATAACTACTAGATAATAAGAAAAAGAATCCAGAGATTTGAATTTGAGATCGATACCTATGTTAGGTACCATCTTACCTTGAAACAGTATTTCACACTATGCCAGAAACACTTTGTTAGGAGGCTCAATTCTACTTAATAAGCCTACTTTTGAGGATAGTTTTCTTGAGATATTATTATTTGATTTTAATCAAAGTAACTTGAACACTTCCTTACCATTGTGGAGTGTCCATTAGAATTTCATATTAGAAAATAATTAGAAGCAATTTATACTTAATATATTCATTTAAGATCTGGATTAAACAATGTATGAGGAATGCTAGAAAAACAATATTGAAAAGACAAGTTGGTAATACTGAAACCTGTAAGGAACGTAGGTGTTTGCAAAATTAATGAGAGACGGTAAAAGGGACAAGTGTGAACCTTAAAAAGGCACAATTCTGAGGCTCTCCACTGTCTTATCTTACAAATAGTGAGAGGTAGGATTGCATGGTAGTTATATTCATGATCTCTAGACTTAGGACGGTAAGATCTCATATGTTAGCTCTCTTAAATGTTAATGGGAAAATAGTACTGAAGTCATGAAGATTTTATGAGAATAAAAAATAAATACAGAATAAGTACTCCGTAAGCATTAATAACCATGACTATGATTACTGTCAGTAGTTAGAATCCATTACAATAACATTATGTGTAACAGCATATTTTGACACTGAGGATCTTGCCATACATTTTGTGACCATATTTCTATAAGGCTTCAAACCAGAACAAGTTAATCAGTACCATTGTAGGCACAGATTTAGGGAATGAACGCAGTGGGGGAAGGAAAGAGTGGGGCGAACTGAGAAAGCAGCATCATGCTATATTAACAGATAGCTGGTGAGACGTTGCTGTATAGCACGAGAAATCCAGCCTTTGTGCTCTGTGATGTCCTGGAGGCATGGAATTGGGTGCATGGGAGGCTCACAAAGGAGGTGAGATGTATAGTTATGGCTGATTTGCATTGTCAAACAGCTGAAACCAACATAACATTATAAAGCAATTTTCCTCCAATTAAAAAAAAAAAGAACAAGTAATAGATTCTCATTATAAAAAGAAATACACCTTACAGTCTATAGATCTAAGCACACTAATTTCATTACTCATGAATTTCATGAACTTATGACACAAAACTAGCATTAACATTTCAAAATGCCCCAATTATTATTACTAGTAAGAATTAAGTATAGTTAATTATAATGAAAAACAAAGGTGTATTTATAGTTTCTCTAACTACTCCTACTTTCACATCTCTAGTCGTATTCCTTCTTTACACAATTATTATCAGTTAGGTTCAGTTCAGTCGCTCAGTCGTGTCTGACTCTTTGCGACCCCATGAATCGTAGCATGCCAGGCCTCCCTTGTCCATCGAGTCCATGATGCCATCCAGCCATCTCATCCTCTGTCGTCCCCTTCTCCTCCTGCCCCCAATCCCTCCCAGCATCAGAGTCTTTTCCAATGAGTCAACTCTTCACATGAGGTGGCCAAAGTACTGGAGCTTCAGCTTTAGCATCATTCCTTCCAAAGAAATCCCAGGGTTGATCTTCAGAATGGACTAGTTGGATCTCCTTGCAGTCCAAGGGACTCTCAAGAGTCTTCTCCAACACCACAGTTCAAAAGCATCAATTCTTCAGCACTCAGCCTTCTTCACAGTCCAACTCCCACATCCATACATGACCACAGGAAAAACCATAGCCTTGACTAGACTACACAATTATTATAAAGGGATCAAATTTTAAATATTTTATATTACTATACAGTCTATGAAAATGGAGAAATAATACCAAAAAATTAGGTGATTAGTTTGCCAGTGAATATTTAGTCCTGATTACATATAAGTAGAATCTTTTGCCATCACCCACTGGAGTTTGTAATACTTTTTTATAACTGAATCTTTACAAATCATGAATAAACATTACAGAGACATTTGCTGTCTTGATGAACAGTTATAGCTCCCGTTTAAAGGAATGGAAAATGAGTCTGCAAACCCTTCCTCTTTACCAGATCTCAGTGCCAAAGAACTAGATGTGTTCTGGTGATAAAGTCTCACATGAAGGAAAAAGTAAGCCTCATATCTGGAAACTGATTACAAAAAAGTATTGTTGCTTTATATTTTCATAAATATACAAACGTTCAGTTCAGTTCAGTCGCTCAGTCGTGTCCGACTCTTGGCGACCCCGTGAATCGCAGCACGCCAGGCCTCCCTGTCCATCACCAACTCCCAGAGTTCACTCAGACTCACGTCCATCGAGTCCGTGATGCCATCCAGCCATCTCATCCTCTGTCATCCCCTTCTCCTCCTGCCCCCAATCCCTCCCAGCATCAGAGTCTTTTCCAATGAGTCAACTCTTCGCATGAGGTGGCCAAAGTACTGGAGTTTCAGCTTTAGCATCATTCCTTCCAAAGAAATCCCAGGGTTGATCTCCTTCAGAATGGACTGGTTGGATCTCCTTGCAGTCCAAGGGACTCTCAAGAGTCTTCTCCAACACTACAGCTCAAAAGCATCAATTCTTCGGCACTCAACCTTCTTCACAGTCCAACTCTCACATCCATACATGACCACAGGAAAAACCATAGCCTTGACTAGATGGACCTTAGTCTGCAAAGTAATGTCTCTGCTTTTGAATATGCTATCTAGGTTGGTCATAAGTTTCCTTCCAAGGAGTAAGCGTCTTTGAATTTCATGGCTGCAATCACCATCTGTGGTGATTTTGGAGCCCCCGAAAATAAAATCTGACACTGTTTCCACTGTTTCCCCATCTATTTCCCATGAAGTGGTGGGACCGGATGCCATGATCTTCGTTTTCTGAATGTTGAGCTTTAAGCCAACTTTTTCACTCTCCTGTTTCACTGTCATCAAGAGGCTTTTTAGCTCCTCTTCACTTTCTGCCATAAGGGTGGTGTCATCTGCATATATGAGGTTATTGACATTTCTCCTGGCAATCTTGATTCCAGCTTGTGTTTCTTCCAGTCCAGTGTTTCTCATGATGTACTCTGCATAGAAGTTAAATAAGCAGGGTGACAATATCCAGCCTTGGTGTACTCCTTTTCCTGTTTGGAACCAATCTGTTGTTCCATGTCCAGTTCTAACTGTTGTTCCCTGACCTGCATACAGATTTCTCAAGAGGCAGGTCAGGTGGGCTGGTATTCCCATCTCTCTCAGAATTGTCCACAGTTTCTTGTGATACACACAGTCAAAGGCTTTGGCATAGTTAATAAAGCAGAAATAGATGTTTTTCTGGAACTGACTTCCTTTTTCCATGATCCAGCAGATGTTGGCAATTTAATCTCTGGTTACTCTGCCTTTTTGATACAAATGTTGAGACTACACTAAAAAAATCTTTCTAAGTACTGTGAGGTATATGTTCCTATGAAACAGGGGGTTTCCTGTAGCTATTTTTCCCTAATAATTCTAAATAAAATCATAATTAGTTTCAGAAGAAGCAGGCTTCCTCAAGAAAGTGAAGTGGTGAAATGCTAATCTTAGGTCTCGTCTATAATAAAAATTTCCTCTACGAATATTATATGTATCATTAAGTGGTTGTATTACTTATTATATTTTTCATCTGAGTGTAGAGGATTATATTGGTCTTAAATGTATATATAATTACTTATTATATATATAAATACCACATATTAACTTATGCAGAAGGGACTTTATACATATGAAGCAGCTGTGATTCAGAAACTTTAAGTGACAGAAAGTTTATCTGGCCAAAGTGACAGAATCAAGAAAGGATCCAAATTTGTGTGTGTGTGTGTGTGTTTTAGGTGATTCTATTTTTTAAAATATAAATTTATTTATTTTAATTGGAAGTTAATTACTTTACAATATTGTATTGGTTTTGCCATACATCAACATGAATCTGCCAAAGGTATACACGTGCTCCCCATCCTGAATCCCCCTCCCTCCTCCCTCTCCATACCATCCCTCTCGGTCATCCCAGTGCACCAGCCCCAAGCATCTAGTATCATGCATCAAACCTGGACTGGCAATTTGTTTCATATATGATATCATACATGTTTCAATGCCATTCTCCCAAACAATCCCACCCTCTCCCTCTCCCACAGAGTCCAAAAGACTGTTCTATACATCTGTGTTTCTTCTGCTGTCTCGCATACAGGGTTATCATCACCATCTTTCTAAATTCCATATATTATGTTTTAGTATACTGTATTGGTGTTTTTCTTTCCGGCTTACTTCACTCTGTATAATCGGCTCCAGTTTCATCCACCTCACTAGAACTGATTCAAATGCATTCTTTTTAATGGCTGAGTAAACTCCATTGTGTATATGTACCACAGCTTTCTTATCCATTCATCTGCTGATGGACATCTAGGTTGCTTCCATGTCCTGGCTATTATAAACAGTGCTGCGATGAACATTGGTGTACACGTATCTCTTTCAATTCTGGTTTCCTCGGTGTGCATGCCCAGCAGTGGGATTGCTCGGTCATAAGGCAGTTCTATTTCCAGTTTTTTACGGAATCTCCACACTGTTCTCCATAGTGGCTGTACTAGTTTTCATTCCCACCAACAGTGTAAGACGGTACCATTTTCTCCGAACCCTCTCCTTATTTGTAAATATAAAAAAACTATTAAAAAACAACTGAACAGTAGAGCACCTTCTTATGTTTTAATATGCAGTGAAATAAGTTAATATTTCCTATAGCAAGCTCCAGAAGTGGCAATGAAGTTTGTTCAGTTCAGTCGCTCAGTCACATCTGATTCTTTGTGACCCCATGAATTGCAGCACGCCAGGCCTCCGTGTCCATCACCAACTCCCGGAGTTAACTCAAACTCATGTCCATCGAGTCGGTGATGCCATCCAGCCATCTCATCCTCTGTCATCTCCTTCTCCTCCTGCCCCAAATCCCTCCCAGCATCAGAGTCTTTTCCATTGAGTGAACTCTTTGCATGAGGTGGCCAAAGTATTGGAGTTTCAGCTTAGGCATCAGTCCTTCCAATGTACACCCAGGACTGATCTCCTTTAGGATGGACTGGTTGGACCTCCTTGCAGTCCAAGGGACTCCCATGATCTCTCCAGCTCCATCTTCTTCACTATCCTGCAAACCGACCTCCTACTTTAAGTTTTATACATACTACATAACTATCCTTAATCCAGAAACTAGGTTTTTGTTTGCCTTTGCACATTGTTTCTTATCCTAGAATGTTTTTTTCCATTCTCACTGCCCTCCTCTCCCAGTCATTCCTCATATGACTAACTCCTACTCGTCTTAACCATTCTCTTTCTGGTTTCAGCTTACATATTCCTTTTGGAAACCTTCTCTAATCAATCCCCAAATCTACAAGTCTACATTTAAAAGTCCTCTCATGTGTCCCCATAGCACCCTCTAACTCAGCTTCCCAAAACTGTACCTCAACATAGACTATATAATAATGTCTTAATTACTTGTCTTTATTCCTCACTAGAGCATAAACTCCAAGAAAGGAGACATTTTCTGTTCCTTTCACTGTTGTATTTCCAGTGTGCTGCAAAGAGCCAAGGGCAAAGAAGCCATCAATAAATGCTCATTTTATGAATACATGAAACTGACAAAGCATATAACCATGCTTCACTAACTGTAAAATCAGTTCCTATCTACTATGGTCTTGGTAGATAAAAGAATGAATAATTTATTCTATTTAAGCATTATTTTATATCTGTAAATTAAAAATGCATCATTGTGGAAGAAGAAATGGATTACAATAAAAAAAAGAAAAGCATGGTGACATCCCTTCATTTAGCAAAAATATGATCTAAAAAGTGAAGTCACTTGAGAATCTAAGCATAAATTCAGTTACCAATCAGGAAGTTAAAGCACAATTTGTAAATAATTCTGCAGTGCTTGTAAACATCTTTCATTGCTGATTCTTTAAGTAATTTTGTAGTTTAAATATGGCAAGTTTTTGGAAAATATTTGGATTCTCTGCTCTAACTTATTAGACCAGGCATCTGTACTTAATAACTTCATCAGCTTAATTCTGAAAAGAAGGATTTGGGGCTACTGCAACAGTTGATATATTATCAAATATTGAATTTACAATTTGTGTTGCATATCATTTAATATCTTCTCAAGTAACTCAATCCAAAATAAATAGTAAGCATGCAAATGTTAAAGATGTAAGATTTTTGTTACTAAAAATAAGACCCAATGTCAGGAAGAGATTTTGTCATGAGGCATTACATCATTTATTATATGTTATTTATATTGTATTGAGTAGTATAAAAGAAAATGAACTTCATTCCACAGCTACCAGTAGAATCAAAGAGATTGTCAATGAAGATGAGCTTACAAAGAATGAAATACTTAAGATTCAAAGGAGGAACAAATAATGTGATGATAATATTTTACCAAAATAGATCATCAGAATTCATACCTTAACATGTTCTTAGTTATTGGCAGTGATTATTGAAATTTTCATCCAGAGAATTATACTATCATCATAATCTGAAATATTAATCTTTAGAATGTCAATTACATCTTTTGTAAGACCTAAAATGATTAGAATTACATTCTAATAGAATCTGTGGCAAGGTCAGTCCAAGTGCTTTCTCTGTAATTTAAATCAATTTAGATTCTTATGGTCAATTGTGCTACAAAAATTAAAAATGTGTTTAAAATTATAAGAAAGAAATGAAGTATTAGCTGAGGAGTAAAGATAACAGTATATTCTTACATTTTATTCACTCATTCCACAGGTGTTCATTTAGCACCCACAAATCAAAGTATATTTCTCAGAGTAGAAAAGACTAAGACAAATAAGAAAGAGCACTTGACTTTAAGAAACTCTAAGCCTATTTAGAGCAGGAAGACATCAGGTAGGTAAGAAGACAAATTGATGTATATATGCCTTCATTTTTTGTTTGTATAACTGATATATCTAAAATGTGAACAGGTTTGTGCAAAATTCCTCAAAAGTTGACAGTTTTAACTCATTTTTCTTCAAAGGGAAATAACTTCACATGATCCTATATGATTTAGTTCAATAAAAGCTATTAAAATATTTTTTTAATTCAGTCACTTCAATTTTAAATGTGGTGCAATTAGAAAGCCAGAGCAGGTTATTAATTCTATGATAGCTCCTGTCAAATTTCCTCCTATAATATTTTGTCATCATTAAAGCTAGATGAAAAACAGTTTAGGAAATAAACCTGTTCAAACTGTTTTATAGGCTTAAAATTAATTTGATCTGGTGTTTGAGGTTGGAAAACTTTTAGGGGATTCATTTGGTCTAGCTAAGAAAGCTTTCCCTTCATGTGGATTGGGAGAGAATCATTATTCTTAACTGTCTTCATGTCAGACTCTCAGTATAAGTGGAAATGGTGATAGAATAGGGAGAACTATTTATCCAAACTCAGAAATATGGATTATTAATTTGAGAGAGTGACAGATAGTTGTTACTGTATGAAAAGTTTCAATCTGAATGAAGTAAAAATTATAAAAGCCTGTGTCTGTAACACTTGAACTTATATAAGTGTTACTTAATTATTCTGTGATACCTTTAATTATTTCCCTAAGGTAGAGATCCACAATTTTGTTTCCTTTATTTTACAGGTGGAGGAACAGACCCAGAGTTTAAGTAATTTGATCAAGGTCATAATGAATATTTGTATTAAACTTATTAATTCAGGGGCAGAGTTTTTCTTAGAAAATTTGCATGTCTCAATTCAACCTTCACATTCAATTAATGAATGACCTTATAGATTGAAATTACCCCTTCTTTTCCTTAATTGTGTTAAATATTCAGTGAGACTCTTCAATTTAACTCATGGCATTCAGCAGTAGGAAAATTTCCCTTAACTTTCTCTCCAGCCTTTCTCTTCTCTTTATAATGTCACGTTACTAGAATAACCAGACACTTCTCTTTATCATTTTTAAATGATATCTGTTAAATTTTCTTACTGATTTTTCCACTTTTTCTCTCTTTCTTCATTGCAATTTTTAAATTTCCAAAGACTCAATTTTGTTCTCTGGATAATCCACTACCATACTATTCTGTTCTTGCTTCATGTTTTTCTGAGGGTATTCCTTCTCTGCAACTTTTTTTGTTTTCTACAATTTCTTTATTTCCCTTTTAGTTTATTATACTTTATCTCTTATTTTCACCTTCAGTTCAGTTCAGTCTCTCAGTTGTGTTGACTGTTTGGCCCCATGGACTGCAGCAAGCCAGGCTTCCCTGTCCATCACAAACACCCAGAGCTTGCTCAAACTCATGTCCATCAAGTCAGTGATGCCATCCAACCATCTCATCCTCTGCCATCCTTCTCTTCCTGCCTTCAATCTTTCCCAGCATCAGGGTCTTTTCCAATGAGTCAATTCTTTGCATCAGGTGGCCAAAGTATTGGAGCTTCAACTTCATCATCAGTTATCCCAATGAATATTTGAGACTGATTTCCTTCGGGATTGACTGGTTTGATCTTCTTGCAGTCCAAGGGACTCTCAAGAGTCTTTTCTAACACCACAGTTCAAAAGCATCAATTCTTTCGCTCTCAGACTTCTTTGTGGTCCAACTCTCACATCCATATATGACTACTGGAAAAACCATAGCTTTGACTAGATAGACCTTTGTCAATAAAGTAATGTCTGTGCTTTTTAATATGCGGTCTAGATTGGTCATAGCTTTTCTTCCAAGGAGTAAGCATCTTTTAATTTCATAGCTGCAGTCACCATCTGCAGTGATGTTGCAGCCCAAAAATATAAAGTCTGTTACTGTTTCCATTGTTTCCCCATCTAGTTCCCATGAAGTGATGGGACCAGATGGCCATGATCTTAGCTTTCTGAATGTTGAGTTTTAAGCCAGCTTTTTCACTCTCCTCTTTCACTTTCATCAAGAGCCTCTTTAGTTCCTCTTCGATTTCTGCCATTAGGATGGTGTCATTTGCATATCTGAAGTTATTGATATTACTCCCAGAAGTCTTGATTCCAGCTTTTGCTTCATCCAGTCTGGCATTTTGCATGATGTACTCTGCATATAAGTTAAATAAACAGGATGACAATATACATATCGCCTTGACGTACTCCTTTTCTAATTTGGAACCAATCCATTGTTCCATGTCTGGTTCTAACTGTTGCTTCTTGACTTCCACACAGATTTCTCAGGAGACAGGTAAGGTGGCATGGTATTCCCATTTCTTTAAGAATTTTCCACATTTTGTTGTGATCTACACAGTCAATGGCTTTAGCACAGTTAATGAAGCAAAAGTAGGGGTTTTCTGAAATTCTCTTGCTTTTTCAATGATCCAGTGAATGTTGGCAATTTGATTTCTGGTTCCTCTGCCTTTTCTCAATCCAGCTTGAGCATCTGTAAGTTCTCGGTTGACCTTAGATATTCACCTTAGCTGCAGCTATAAAATTTCCTGTGACCCATCATTGTTTCTAGTGAGGCAGCACAAATCGAGTTGACCAAATTTTATTTGCCTAATAGGGCTTGTTGACCAGACAGTTGTTAAGCTGACCAAGGTAGCAGATGAGATTTGAGTATCCACCTAAATCCTCATTATATAAATTTTCAACCAAGCTGCCTTCTTAGATTTATGGCAATCCATCTTCAAAAGACCTCTTTTTTCAATTCCTAAGCCATGTAGAGTTTTGAAGCAAAATCATAGAGCTTTTGATTACTAATTTTGCCCTCTGTTAACTGAAGGAGGATTTGATAGTTTCACCAAAACATTATGATTAATCAGTAAGAGAAATAAGCCTGAAAGCAAGGCTTCTAAAACCTAGCCAGGTACTTTACCCACCCCTATTTCAAGACAGCCAGCTTCTTCAGTAGGATTTACCTAACAGATCAATTCTAAACCACACAGCACTAGATTCGGGTTATCATGAGTTATTCTCTGTCAACGAAGTGCTTTTTCTCTGGAGCGCCACCTTTCAGAAAAATGTAAAACCTGAATCATTATCAATATTACTTGCTAAACATTCAGTTACTGACTATGAAAAGTGGAAAGCATGTGAAACATACAGATACAAAGCAACTTAAGTATCTGCCTTAATTTGGTTTCTGCCTTGCAGAAATTAAACATAAAATATACCGAACCCTATCATATACATACTTTCTAAAGTCCCAGAAAAGTAAGAATCTATGTTTTAAAAACTATAGACATTTTTGTAGTGGGTACTGAGTAGTTGGAAGAAAGTTAGCATTTAAATCCTAGTAGTAATTGCTTGGTTTCCCAAGTGGCTCAGATGGTAAAACATCTGTCTACAGTGCAGAAGACCTAGTTTGATCCCTGGGTCAGGAAGATCCCCTGGAGAAGGAAATGGCAACCCACTCTAGTATTATTGCCTGTAGAATCCCATGGACAGAGGAGCATGGTGGGCTACAGTCCATGGTGTCACAAAGAGTTGGACACGACTGAGTGACTAACACTTTCAAAAACTGTTTGAGTCAGCATCATATAACATGTGGCAGCTTTGGAATCTAACAGATCAGAGTCAAAATTGAAATTATGCCACTATTTTTTGAAACTGTAAAATAAAGTTGATAAAGACATCCCTAGTAGTGTGAATTATGAAAACAAATGTGCTGTGCCTAATGTTTTCAGGTATATAGCAGGTGTTTTGTTAATGCAAGGTGGTATTATTTAATTCATTCAACAAATAGCCCTTCTGCAACTATTATTTGTCAGGCTCTATTTTATATGCTAGGGGAAAGCAGCTAAGATCTATATTTAATCGGATTTCTAGCAGAAGATTGACTATCACTGATCATTAATTTATCATTTTATTTTGTGCTCTTTGCTAGGAATATGGTGCCGGAGAAGAGAAACTCTTCCCCCCCCCCCCCACCCCACTGGAGATGTATCAAACATGAAATTATAGAACTGTGATAGGAAATTCAAATATAAGCCCAGTGTTTAAAAGTGGGGATTTGGTATTAGAATCTAGGAAAGAATTCACTGGGAAATGACATTTATATTGGGTAATGTGAAAAAGATAAATAGGCCTTAGGTAAGTGAAGGCAATGGCAACACAGTTCTAGAACAATACAGACAACTCAAATAAAAGTTGTACTGAGAGAAGATGCACTGTGCTTCAAAGAAAGCACTGGCATTTCTGGAGTCACTGGATTATAGAGGGGGTGTGGCTTGAGACAGAGATGCAACAAGAGCCAGATCAGGAAGAAAAATATACACCAAGTTAAGCACTCTGGATCGTGTTCTAAAAATAATGCATAGTCCTTTAAAGATGTCCCAAGAGGACTGACATGATTTAATTTGCACTTTAGATTATTCTGTCTGCTGAATGGGAAAAAAAAAAAAAAATAGAAGAAACAAAACAAAGATGCAGGGAGACATGTGGAGAGGTCATTTCAATGTATCAGGCAAAGTAGGTATCCTGGATGGGTAATGGCACTTATAAGTTCTATGAGTTTGAAAACAAACTGTATGTTGGCACAAAGGAAAGTTATTTTACAGTGACTTAAAACCATGAAGACGTCTGACTAAATTTGGGTTTGAAAGGACTGTTTCTAACAGTGGGTTCTATCTAGGTTCTACTTAATATCATGTGGTACAGATTAGTTTGGATGTCATACTCCTTTTCCTTTTAAGACCACCCCCTCAATATTTTTTGGGGAAATTGTCTCACTCTAATTTTGTGAAACCATTGGATTTCAGGCAACATGCTGTGCCTTTGCTGACCAAGGTTAGGAGAACGGGACTATTTCTTTGGATTCTGACTCATTTTAGAATACTCAACAAAAGTAGAGAAAGTTTGGCTACTGATTTTTCTCAGCGGTAACTGCCTGTAAAACTACAAGTTAGCTGCCTCCACTTGTAGCCTTAAGATTGCCCTGGTTCCAGCTCTTTCTAAATTTGATTCCTCATTATTACTTTAAGTTTTCAGAGCTATTTTGTGCATTTACATTAAGTTCTCATTTTGCTAAAGCCAGCCTGAAATTCTCTCTGTTGACTGCAATCGAAGTGACTCAGCAGATATGTACTGATGGATGAATATCTTATAGACTAAACTCAAGGACTTGCAGATAGAAATGTTGAAGATCTTGTTATAGTGAAAGTGACTCTTAACTTTCTGCGGATGTAAATGGCCACGATCTTCTTCCTATAAAAATTCATTTATGCACAAACACATGATACTTTGCATAAAATTTCAGGAAGTTCATGAACCTCCTGAATCCCTTCCCTGGAAACCCTAGGTGTCAATGGAGCCCAAATTAAGAACACCTGTCCAAATATACAATTTTCTCCTCAAAGTAGTAAAAGACTAAGATATGTTTCACATTTATTTAATTTTGAATCCGCTTTCACAAAGTAGGTGATGTAGAATGTGAATGAAACCATAAAACAGCAATTGACCTAAAGCACAATAGTTTTTGGAGCAATTTTCATTTCAAAGGAGAATTTAAAAAAATTATTAGTAACATCTTTCTCCTTCTCCTTGAAAAATATTTGAAGTACTTGGATTTATTTTACATGATATGCATATAAACTTCACCTGAAAGAGAAATTATTCACACTGCCTAGTATTATATCAAGTTCTTAACAGCAAAATGTTGAATACACTTAGAAACCACAGAAAAACAGTGAGTGTGTGTAGAAATCTCTGCAAACATTATCTTTCAAATTGAGAATTTTAAGTATAACTGTATTTTTAGCACCTCAGCATCAAACAAGAGAAATTTCAGTTCTAATTTTCCTATTCAGTTTAGGAGTTTTGCTAATCTCAAAATTGGCACTTAGAAATCTATTAGTCATCAATAGAGACATTTCTGACATCATGGTATGGTAGCACTATTATCATTGCTATAATCTTTGAGACTTCACATACTGCATTAAAGTATTTAAAAGATGGGCATTTATGAATTCAATAAATGACATTAATTTGGAGACTTTTCAGTTTTATGAAAAACTGGAGAAAACTTTGTAGCAAAATACAGGTGGAAATTATTGTGTTCCTGATTTAATTTAGAGAAAGCTTTTTCAACCAATCTGTCTGTCATAGACAAATCCAAATTGATAATCAATTGTGATCCCACCTCCAGAATTTCAGTGACATTTCACTGTCCTATTCACAAAATTGCTATGAACAAGATGAAAGAAAAACCCAGGTATCTCAAAACTGTACTTGTTGTTAAATATAAAATACATTTGATATTTATATAAATGTATAGATATACAAATAAAATCTATGTCATTACATGTTCATATATACAGAATTAAATACATCAAATTTAAGCATTTCTATCACAAAGAGAGGCATTGCCATATGCTTAAAATGCATCCCATTTTTTGAAGATCATGAAAGTTGTCAGTGTTGTAATTCTATCACATACTTAAAATAAATATGTGAAATGCATTTCATTAGACATGCAACATATGCAGCCAATGGAAAATAAAGATTGTTTCCGTATGGGACTTCGTATTCTGACTGCCTTCAAACAGATAACTCAAATGAAATAGATTAGGATCATTTTACAGCCTGGATGGTAGCATTTGGATTTGAAACAGAAAAAAAAATTGCTTATTGAAATGACTACATTACTGCCACTGTAATTTGCACAAGAGATCTGAATGCTTTGATGCTTAAGATTCTATACCTATTGCTTGAAAAACTGAAAATCAGGTTAATTATCTCCCTGCCTAAGTAGTTCAGAAACATTTGGTCTTTCCACAAGAAAAAGATGTACTTATCAGGGTGATGATTTACAGGTTATCAGAAAACATCTAAGATTCATTTTCTTTTTATAGTTAAACTAAACTGTTATTCCAGAAATTCGAGATCTTGCAAATTAGCCCCTCCAGAGTCTGGGAAAGCTTGTAAAGTTTTGCTTTTTTTTTTTAATTTTTTTTCTCTTCACCTCTTTGAATTGAGAATGAGAAGCAAGTGTGAAAGTGCTTTAATATTTTACATGTGAAAATCAGGACTTTGATCAAAAAGAAAATCTAATCAAGATACACAGAACTGAAAAACGGTTAAAGGTATAATATTTTATTTGGAGCAGGTCTTGGACTAAAAATAAAGTCTTACATACAATCTAAGAACATGAAAAACTATGAAAAGTAAGATATTTAATCTCTAGGCAATAGGCAGGCATTCTTAAATTTAATAGTTCTTCTCTAAGAATTCTTTATTCTGTTGCTCTAAGGAAAAAGGCCTATCATTTTTGCAATAGATATATTCCATATTTCATGAATATGTTTCCATTGTGCTGTCTTTAATCATGGGCCTGGTCTCAGCCCTAGTCTGGGATTTCAGGAAATTGCACAAGTAATTGTCATCACAGACACAGCTAAATTTCTAGTGTAGTGATGACACAACAATTTGCCCAAGGCCAAACTGAAACAGAAAAGTCTTTTATAAAATGATGGGTGGTTTGTTCTACAGCTTGATGGTTCACTATAATAAGATTAGAGAACATAAAACATGGAAATTAAAGTTTATGTTGAGCTTCAAAATCTTAATGCACTTGATTGCTTGAGAATTATTCAACATTATTATGATAAAATAAACCTATATTGCACCCTTCCTTACACATATGAACTTTATTTTTTGAAAAAAGTAGATATAGGCAAAAATAAAGGGGAAAGTATACACAAAAGCAAGGAAATGAAAATTAATATCTAGGGACTTACATACAATTTTATTCACATTTGGAAGTCAGAAGCACTTGTTTCAAGCACTGCTTTGCCACTATTTAGCTGTAAACTATTGATAAATTTATGAACTTCATGTTCTCAATATCAATCTCTCAAGGTTCTTGTTATTAAAAATGGTATTAAAGGAAAAAAATAGGTTTGAAAGATATTTAGTATAATACCAGTCACCTATTAAGGACACAGTTATTAAATGTTTATCAGAGAGTGCTTCAAGTAGGCTATACTTATACTTAGCAGAATTTAGAGCCCTGAGATCAATTAAAATTGGAAGTGATCCAAAATGCAACTTTTCAGGAAAAAATATTTAATTTTTTACATAATCAACAATCTAATATATTTTAGGGATAATGAAAAATTGTGTTCTTTAAACAGGAACTAATTCTGCTCTTTATTATGTAACTCCAACCCTTTCTTTTTTCTTCAATGTCCTAACTCTGGAATTTCATTCCAAAGCACATTTTGGAAACCTGAATGAGGTTGATGTTCTCTCTTAAACCAAGTCACATAGATTAAAATAAATAGACAGAGGACAGACAAACAACAACAACAACTGAGGAGAACACTCATCAAAATCTTCTGTTAGTAGAAAGCACTTAAAAATATTACAGGAGAGAAAGTTCTTCAGAGTTCGAGCTTACAAAAAGAAATGTCCATTAAGAGATTTTTGAAATCTGAAAGAATTACAGACTTGAAAAAAAGGTTGGAAGGTAATTTATTTCACCTTTCTACCTTAAGGCAGAACTTCCTCTAAACAATACATGTCTATCTGTCCTATTTTAAAAGACCTCCAAGTACAAAATTTTCGCCATTTCAATAAATAACTAGTTATTTTGTATGGTAATTTTTACACATATTTTATATTAAATTTCAATCCATTTGTTAAATGACTTTGACATAATAAAATGACACTATCGTTTCTCACTAAATAGGGTGATAATGTTAAAACTTTGAAGCTTACCAAATTATATCATTTTGCTACATACTTGTATTGAAATTATCTGAGAAGCATCTTGGGTTAGTATTTTAGTATCTGAGAAGACAGGAGAAGAATATTTCAAGATGGAAGAAATAGTCAAGTGTATTGGAGGCAGTTGAAAGGCAAGTAAGGTAATGGGTAAATTCCTCTTGGAAATTATTGGTAAACATATCAAAAACAGTTTTATGGAAAAGTTTGGGGGTTGGGCAGAAGATAGTTGGAAAATGGGTTGAGCAGTGACAGGAGTTAAGAGGAGGAGAGTAAATCTGCTACAGGAAAGGTTTTAGTGGAAGGAAAAGTAGAAGATAATTAATAAAGATAACAGAAAGGAACCTGGGAAGGGATGTGGTCCCAAGGGGACCTGGAAAAATGGCCTATGACAAAAGGAGCAACATTTCCTCCATGATTTAATATTAGCAGCTGAAAATGAGAGAGGTAGATGGGTCACCTTAGAAATTGGAAGATAGAAGTAGCTAGAAAAATATTAATCAAGATGTCTTCTAAGTGATGAGGAACTTGTTACAATTATGTATTCTGATGGCCAGCTAGTTTTCCTCAGCTGTTCTGATGGCATGTAGATAGGAAATGTTCTGATTTAAAATTTTACGAATTAGGATTTAATCATGCTAGGTTAGGTTATTTGTATACAGTGAATCCCAGCTTGAAATCGAAGAGGACGTAGCAAGAGCACAATGGATAGGGAGAAACTGAACAGGTCAAGGGATCATAAGTATCAGTGAGATGGAATATTATTAACAGTGAAAGATGATCACTGTTAATAATGAACAGTGAAAGTTTATGGTCAGAGAGTACATTTATATGTACACATACATTTACATAAGTGGGATATAGCTTAATATACAGCTTGTACCTTGTCACTAAAAATTCTTTGAACATATTTTAATGGCTGAAATATCTACCATGTTGATATATTTAACCGTTTCCCCTTTGTGGTTTTCCCCATTTTTGAAATTCTAAGTAATGCTGTGATGAACATTCCTGTACATAAGTTTAAGAGCCACTATAAGCAAAAAGATAATTGTTTTTGTTCTCAGTAACTCAATGCTTTGCTTTTAAGTATCCAAAACCCCAGAAAAAAGAAAGTAAGGAAAATGCAGTAGAGTCAACATCAAACTCTAGTAGATCTTCATCTTAAATATTAATTTTTGTAACGCTGACATTTTTAGTGTGGTAGTGAATAAGATTTACATATAGATTATTCCTAATTATATAATATTTGGTATCAAATAAGATTTACATGTAGATTACTCTTGATTACATAATATGTTTGGTCTGATCACTACTTTTGGCCTGATTATGTCTGTGCATGCAGCAAGAACATTGCTTCCCTAGCGGCTCAGGTGGTAAGGAATCTGCCTTCAGTGCAGGAGACCTGGGTTCCATCCCTGAGTTGGAACGATCCCTTGGAGAAAAGAATGGCAACCCACTCCAGTATTCTTGCCTGGAGAATTCCATGGACAGAGGAGCCTGGCAGGCTACAGCCCATTGGGTCACAGAGTTGGACATGACTGAGAAACTAACACTTTAACTTTCAGCAAGAATATTAATTTATGATACAGTTCTGTAGTTTACTTCGCAAATCTAGAGTTATACAATACCTAAAATTTCTGAGGTCAAAGGATGAATGCTGTGTTGATAATTCATAATAAAAAAATTAGATTAGACTTTTAAAAGTCTCTAAATTACTATGCAAAGTCTAGGAAAACAAAATCCACAAATTTTCTCCAACTTGCTTTCACCTGTTATACTCATATATTAAGGGAAATTATCTTCACAAGTTCCCCAAATTTAGTATGTTCCTGGAATACCAGCCAGTGACCTTTGTTACTATCTATAAAGATGAGACCCAATAAAGTCTAATAACAGACCAGATTTCCTGGTAGGATTTTGTAAGCATTGACTTCATAACTAAAACCACCTTTGTTCCATAAAAAGTGGTTTGTCAAACCTTTTTAAATGAGCATTGTTCTAAATGAACACTACCACACATTTGCTTGAAAACATCCTGATTAAAAGGAAGACAGATTCTTATTAACCTATGTAAATAACTATTTTGCCCTGAAAGTGACTTAGTAAGAGTTTTTGAACTCTGAGGGATTCAGTGAGTATCTGATAGTTTAAAATGTTTTGTTTTATTTCACAAAAGCAGAGCTTATGAATTAGTAAGAAAAGTGGAAGAAGAAAAGAAGCCTTTTTCATAGAACCAGAAGATATAACATTAAGACAATGCTAAAACGATTCCCCCCAAAATCGATAAATTTCACTATCGATTAACTATCGTACAATTAATTATTATGCATTCTGGTTCAACAGTATATTTTTGTGAAGCTGTCTGCTTCTAGATAAAAATTGTCCCGGAAATCCTACCTCAGTTGATTGGTAGAAGTCTGAAAGCTGTCTAAGAGACACATGTTCAGAAACCTATGCCCATGAAGTCTCATGGAAGCCTGTATCCAAGAGTCTGTTCTTTGCAGTGTTAATCATTTAGAGCTCCTTTCACAGTCCTTTTCCACAAGACTCAGAGACTACCTTTATTTCTGTGGAAGACAGAAATTCTGTCACGTTGCACACGTAGCACACGACAGTGTTTTCAGATAAGTATAAGAACAGAACTAATTCTACAGTCTCTACTGTCTGTTGATGACAAAGATGTAATGGCTATTGTAATTTACTATTGGTAATTTTTCAATATGAATGGTCTGATGAGGAATTATGATAAGAATAATGCAAAAAGACATTTTTATTAGAATAACAACAGAGATCATGGATTGTATATAAGAATTAAAATGGTTAGTTCTGCAAATTGTTGGGTGAATGAAAAATTATTGTTGTTAATTATTAATATGAACTAATTCAATAAAGTAACTATTTTGCATAGCTATCAAGTTTTTATTTATATATGAATATACGTATTTATTGAATAATTTATTTTTTATGTTTAGGTAAAAGAACAGAAGGAATCCAAGTCATGATTTCTGGTATTGTATCATTTGGTTTATCTCCTTCTGAGGTTGCCACTTCCATAAAGTCTTAGCTATTACCTTAATGAACACCATCACATATATTACAATGTTCTAAGAGATATGCTAAAATTCTACTTAAAGATTCAATTCATTAAAGAAGAAAAAAAGATGTAATTTCAACTAATCTTCCCTAAACCAGCCCAACACAGTAACTTATATTACAGTCACTAAGTCTGACATTGTTAAAATCAATGGAACAGAAAAGATACAGAAAATTTGGACTTCATTTTCATTCAGTTAAATTCAGTTCAGTCGCTCAGTTATGTCCGACCCTTTGTGACCCCATGGAGTGCAGCCCGCCAGGCCTCCCTGTCCATCTCTGGGAGTTTACTCAAAATCATGTCCTTCAGTCTTATTGAAATTTTCTATATTCCAAATGTAATAGCATTTTTATATAAAATTCATTGATTAGAAAGGCAAGGATTTAAAATAATCGAGAGAAAGTAATATAACTTCTTTCCCAATGGTTGTTATACATATTTGTGATTAAATATCGGTGACCATTTGAAACTTTAGCTTTATAGGAAAAGAGAACTAAGAATTTCCATTAATGGGGTTCACTAAATTCCACAGATATTTTCACCACATTCAAAGTAATGATGGAGAGATAAACCAACCCTCTTCATTGATGATAGATAATTCAAGTAATTGTCAAATGATTATTGTGTGGCAAGCCCACAGTATGTTTGGCCAACTCTATGTTTCCTCCTCTATTTATGGCTATAAATATTATGAGGAAATTTAATCCATATGTTTCTGATTCATTTACACTTGAGTTATGTTGTTTTAAAGAAACATACAAATTCAAGTAGGCCTTTTAAATCTTTTAGTATATTCTTGAGAACTAGAAATCCATCTATCTGTATCCTCTCAGCTATAAATTTAAGAAAAATGTAAATATTTTAGACTTGACATAAGACATTTTCTATTGTTGGAAGTCCCAATAATTAGATAGTTTGCTTTTTCTTCTATTCCTGAAAGCCAACCTACTGAGTTCTCTCTGAAGATTGAGCTTGTGCTGCTGCTCCATAAACAGCCATATAGCTGGAAGGATTTCAGACTATCTAAAGCAGGCAGAAATTTTAAAATGAAAGTATTAAGTTTTATGAGCAAAATGAGAAAATACTACTTTTTTTCCAAATTTAAATAATTTATTTTTATCTACATAGAAAGTATGTTTTATCAGTATGAATAAGTAATTGAATTCACAATCCTTACATCATAACTTATTTGGCTTTTTCATCCTACATCTTCTGATGCCAAAGTAGAGGAATTATGAAGACTATTCTGTAAAAAGAGGTTAAAGAAGGAACTCTAAGTAGCAAACACAGGTTAAAAATATTTACAGGTGATATCCTATAAATACTTGAATTAAGTAATTATAAAGAGTGAATTATAAAATGGAAAACTCAGTAGAGATAAATATTTAAAAGCCTTACATATATGTGGACAAAGTAGTCTAGTTATTACTGTGTTGTGATATGTGACATTTTTTTTAAAATGACAATCACAAACCCTAACTCATTTTTTCATGTGTTCTTTAAATGCACACTTTAAAATGTCAATTAAATTAAAACATATATTCACTAAAAAATGAGTATTATATTATTCTTGTCTGTAAGGAAAACATGGGCTGGCAGGAATAAAAACAAAAAATCCAATTTTTTAATACTTTTGAATATATAATAAAAATAGAAAGAGTAAAATAACTCCCTTGTGACTAAAATGAATAATTTTCTCTCAAAGAATTAATTTTAATTTCAATATCTCTCTGCTGAACTTGCCAAAAAATGATGCCAATTGGTATTTTATATATGAATAGAAGTTTAAGTGTAAGCATTTATCTGGTAGGAAAATAATCAGTTTCACTTGACTTTCTTAAGTAGTCTTCAGTGACCTCTAGTCATCCAGATGGAATTGAGTGCCAAGATGCTTTTCTATTTCATGGGATCATGAGCAGTTAGTTAAATGAGCTGTAAAGTACATAGTAATTGCGCCAGAACAAGTTTTATTCTTTAATGACTTTTGATATAGCAAAATTATTCATCATTTCTCCTCTTATCCCACTCAATTTAAGACTTTGTTAGTTCAAGAGATTTAACACTGATGTGAAAAAAGATTAATTGTTTTTCTTTTTTTTTTTTTCAGTTTGTCAACATTACTTCGACGAACCCTTCAAGAAACCTGAAAGTATAGTATTTCACAGTAATGTCCCTGTAACTTTATGCAAAGTTGAGAGACCTGCAATGTCCAGCATGGCAACCACTAACCATACGTGGTTTAGGATCAGAGTTTTCTAATCGCCTACGTTGCTGCTTCCACCTAAAAACATATTCAAATTTTTAATCCTATGACTCACCTTTGGTTGAATTAGTCTTCCCCAGAAGAAATATTGAAGTCTTCAACTCCAGTACTTGTGAATGTGATCTTATTTGGAAATACGTTCTTTGCAGATATAATCAAGTTAAGCTGAGGTCTTCGTCAGTTGAAGTAGGCCCTACCTCAACCCTATGCTTCATATCCTTATAAAAGGAGGGTACTCTGGACACAAACAGATGTGTTTCAAGCAGAAACACAGAGTAAAGATGGCCGTGTGAAAACAAAGGCTGAGATGTGGATTTTCTGCCACCAGCCAAGGAATTTCAAGGATTGCTGGCGATTAACAGAATCTAGAAGTAACACGGAAGGATTCTTCCTTGAGCCTTCTTGGTTTTCAATTTCTATCTTCCAGAACTATGAGAGAGTAAATGTCTGTTCCTGTAAGCAATGGATTTGTGGTAATTTATAATGGTAGCCCTATGAAACTAACAGAGAACTCTGATAGTTTATAAAGACTGATTCATTGAGAATCAACTTTGAAAGCCACAAGGTTTGCCCCCATAAAGGCTTACTATTGATAGAACATCCTTAACTGAAGAATGTTCTTGACCAGCCCTAGAAGCTCTTCTGCCCTTAGAAATGATGTAAAGTGGGTAAAGCATGACTTTATTTCTACTCATGGTCATCAATGTAATAAATTCAGTGAATATTAAAAATCTTAATTAAATTACCTGAATCTGATACTACTTTAATGTCTTTATTATTTCCATTTCTATAGTGTTTCACAGATTTGGAAGCATTTTAATATACATGTCCATTTGATCCTCACAAGAAACATATGAAGTAGACTAGACAAAACTCATTGAAAAATAATAAATGTTCATTTCTTAAGGACAGTGGTTTTCAGTGAAAGACATTAAAAATACTAAGAAAATGTTTCCTTTTGCTTTGAATGAATCTCCATTTCTGAAATAGAGAACTAGGCTTTGAGAAGCTAAGTCTATAATGGTAGACATGAAATTCGGACTCTGTCTACCTGACTCTATTTTATTTTTTTGTTTATTTTTGTCTCCTTGGACTGCATTTGGGAGTAAAAGTGGTAATCTCTCATTAGGATTAGGCCATTTCTGCCATGAATTCATGGGTATCAAAAACACCTTAGCTTCTTCCTCAGTTGTTTCCAAAACTTCTTTTAAATTTAATGATGCAATATAAGGTGAAAGGTTCACTAATTTTAATAAATCAAGAATGCTTTATTCAAGCATTGTGCTTTTTTCAAGCACAATATCTCCAGCTCTCCTTTATTTATGAAAGACTAGATTTTGACTTTGGTTTACTTTTATAAAGCTCTAGAATGGGGATTACTAACTCTGGTGTTGGGACCTAAGGAATTTCAAAACTAAGCAAAATAAAGTTTCCTTAAATGTTTAAGACAATCCCATGCAGTGTTGTTTAGGTAAGAAAAAGGATTATTTTTAAGTACAACAAAGAATTTATTCAATAAGGAAAAATTTTTATTCTAGGCATCTCTACAATCTAGTGTTCATCAGACAATCAAATAAACCATGTTTTGTTTATTTGCCTGAGAGAGCTTTCTTACCCTAACAGCAATCGTATAAAGGGCCTAAAGTGCATATTCTGTGCAATATAATTTCACACAAAACTAAAGCACAGTGGTCTTATTACAGCAGTGCATGGCAAATGGTAGGCTTTCTCTAGACATAAAGTAAATAGAAGTAGAAATAGATGAGAAACAGCTGGAGTTCAGAGTTATATGGAGTCTATATTTCCATGCACCTTTAGGTGTGATGTTATTTTGACTAGATCTTAGTATTCTCCAGGAACTTTCAGGTGCTTTGGCAAATAAGTAGCTACAGAACCATCATAAAACAATGCACCAAGAAAGAATATGCTCAGACCCAAAACTAAGTGCCCCAAATTCAAACAGTTTATTATGCCAGAATGACTTACAAATAAAACATAAGTTTAATTTTATAAGGCAACATAAAAGATGTTACTTAAGAGGCAAACTCATCTAGAAAGTTTTATTGCCCCCATAATTTATTATGGAATTAATCCATTGCGTGTTTGCACCAGGTCTGTTTACAGAAGGGAACCTGCATGTTATCCAAATCAGATTGAGAGGTATAAATCGACGCTCCCAAATGGAGTACTAAGCACACTTCAAAAAGCCAACCATATGGACTGTGTTTCTGAATGTTTTTACTTGAGTCATAACATTAGCCAAAGGAGAAAAAAATCAACCAGGGCTATTTTTCTGACTACTCTGTCCATAATCTAGAAAGAAAGGATTGTTTTTGTTAAAATACAAAAATAAGTGATTTTGTTTCAAAATAAAGAACTCTTCAAGAAGAGCTCTTGCTCTTTTTCTCTTGCTGTCCCTCATAAAATATGTTTGTATAAAAATGTCAGAGAAAACATGCTGAGGTATTGATTCTTAGATAGCTGGAAAGCTTTGTTTATTCTTGAGATATTACAAATCTGTTGATCATACTGACTGCAAATCTAAGAATGTATTATCTATATTATTGAACATGTACAAGCTACTTTTCTGGACACACAAGTTCTCATTATAAAAAGGAAAAGATTAGGTTAAATAGTCAGAAAAACTGAATTTGGATACTTTCTCTATCTTTTGTTAATCTTTTGAATAACCAAAAAATTCATTATCATCAACTCTGAATTAGGGAATATGATGACCATAAGCAAAGTGAAGGTTAAATATTATTGAGAGAATCAAATGAGATGATGTTTGTGAAAAATATTTACATATTTAAATTGCATTAATATTAGAAATTTGTATTAAGATATATTTTATTATAAATTATTTATACAGAAATGTTAAATAGCATTTTCAGCTTTCTGAGGAAATATAGATTTCTAGTTAATAGAGGTATCTTGTGATTCAATAATACCTCAGTATATCATGAATATGTTAATAATATGTAACATTAATACTTGTAGTATCATTATTAATTCTAATTAATATCATGTGACAAATTAATACAATATCTAATTTAGGTGATTGAAATATTTAAATATGCACTTTACATACATGACATTAATACACATCATTAATACATAATAAATATTTCCCCATTCATGTATATGTACATATAGATTCACATATTCATATCTACAAATAAACACATTTCCATGTATACATGTTCACTTTTAATTAAGAGACCCAAGTAGGATCAAGAGGTCACATCTGTATGATAAAAAATCATGTTATAAAAAATTTTTATAACAAATTTATGTAGATGATAAACAGATCTTCCCTATAAAATTTCATCCTAAAAGTGAGTGTCAAATAATGTATTTCTTCTTAATACACTTATCTTAAATGTTTGATTTTCTTTTGAATAACTTGAACACTTATGAATGAGAAGACAGGATGATAAAATTAAATTAATATCCTCCAGGGTATTAAGATAAAGAGGGGATGTGTTTCCCTCTACTCTCAGGTCCACATCCTGCTTTATCTTTCATGTGCCTTTTATACCCACCTCTCTGTTATTTATCTTCTTTTGCGATTATTTTATTGACAAGAAATTTTAGGAGTTTTAACTTCCCCTTATCAATATTTCTTACTTATGTTAACTTATAAAATAGAGCATAGCTTTCAATCACACCATGAAGTATTTTATGTCTATGTGTACTTGAAAGTCCAGTAATTTATTTTTCTCTGTCTTCAGTGTGCTACTGCAAGCCTGGAATTTGACCCATAACTTCAACTCAAGACCCCACTCACCTATCGCTTTTCGAAATGTTTAACAAAACACTCTTAACTATTCAGAAGTCAGATATAGGAGAGCCTCCTACTGGGCATCCTCAGTGCTGTGTGGCTCATTGACAGCTGGCGAGAAGGCCTCTAGTTAAGCATATCTGATTTGCCCTGGTTTATGTCTCCTCTGTTTTACTGGAAAAGCCGTCAGCAGGTCACTGGCTGTGCCTTCACAGCTGAGCACTAAAGATACGAAGTGTAAACGATGATTAAGTGCCTGCACAATTCTCAGATTTCCAGAGTTCTAGCCTCACAGGTGTTCATATTGCAGCTGGAAATAAGGTCTTACTTTTATCAAAAGTTAGGTGTCTATTTTAATTGTGGAAAGGAGAAGGCATTGATTGAAATACACTGCTTTTGCAGACTGGTGCTCATGTAGAGAAAGCTAGTACATTTATCGAAATATTTTATAGACCATCTTCTGGACCCAGGTGAAATGTAAAGAAAAAGGCGTGTTGTCTTACAGATTAATGGCACTGATTTACCTATGTCAGGCTGTAGCATGCTGAGCAGTGTGAAGAATGGTGAGGGGTATGGACACTTTGTTCAATGACTTAGACAACTGAAGATGCTTCAAGTGGAATAGATGTTTGATGGTCATTTTCATCTTTGAAGAGCTGTCTGTGGGACAGAGATACATTTTTTCCTGTGTAATTCCAGAGGGCAGTGTCTTAGCTAGGGAGAGAAGGTTGCAGGGCAGAAGATTTCAATTCAAAATAGCAAATTTCCTAGCCACTGGAATATACAAAAATTTAAATTAGAGTTGATAAAGTCTCCTTTCCTGGAAATGTTCAAGGAGCAGTGAACATTTTTTATAGTGATTGCAGTAGTGATTCCCACATAGAATGCAATTTTGGATTAAATGAAATGTATGAGCTTTTTGCGGGGAAGGCAATGGCACCCCACTCCCGTACTCTTCCCTGGAAAATCTCATGGACGGAGGAGCCTGGTGAGTTGCAGTCCATGGGGTTGCTAAGAGTCAGACATGACTGAGCGACTTCACTTTCACTTTTCACTTTCATGCATTGGAGAAGGACATGGCAACCCACTCCAGTGTTCTTGCCTGGAGAATCCCAGGGACGGGGGAGCCTCGTGGGCTGCTCTCTATGCGGTCGCACAGAGTTGGACATGACTGAAGCGACTTAGCAGCAGCAGCAGCATGAGCTTTTTGATGCTTTGATTTAATGACTTTAGCATCAAATGAGGTTTGGTCATACCAAAGGAATGCATCTTAAGCCAAACGCCACTGTCTTTGGTTTGATAAACTAGAAAGAGTTCAGGTTTTGAAGTTCAAAAACCAGGACTTAAATTCTAGTTATCTATTTACTGGTTATTTTAGCAAATCACTTAAATGCCATTACAGCTTCCTCATCTCTAAAAAGGATTATGCAAAGTTATTGTCAGGATTGAATTATTGGAAAGTCCCAAAGTCAGTGTCTGGCATTTACAAATATATTCAACATATATTTGATGCTAACTACCATTATTACCAGCATCACTTAAGTTTAGACACTTGATATGACTTTCAGTGCATCACTACACACGAAATGCGTCTTAAGCAGCTGGTGTGCCTATGTGTCTGTGTAATATTCACTGTTTCTGCCTATCTCTTACCTCCACCCTTAAATCCAAGCTCTGTCTAGGCTATGCTGGCAATATTGTAACAGTTTAATTTCCTAGACTCTTCCTTTTCACTCTAAGCTTGTTTTTAATCTTTCAGCCAAACTGCCTATCAAGTTCCATAATTTCTTTTTCAAATCTTCACAGTTGATTCATACTTTGAACATAGAAAAACTACTATTACATTGATAATAGATAACTGTGTTACCTGAAGATTAAATCCAACTGCTTAAACACACAGTTTAAGATCCTTGTTGGGATTATCCTTAACAAGGAATCTCTTCTGCAGCTACACTTGCTGTTTTTTTTTTTGTTTTTTTTTTTTTTTCCCCCAGTTACAGTGAACATGCATGTTTGCTTTCGCTTCATTAGTCCTCTGTTTGCAGTCCTAAAGTTTTTGTTACACTATTCAGGTACCATGAGGACTACCTTCTTATATTCACTCAGCCAAATCCTCTTAGTCCATCAATACTTTCTTTCTCCATAGCAAATATTTTCCAAGGAGACTTTTTAGATGAATACCAAACCTCTGGACCACCTTGCTTATGAGTTGATATATATCTTGTTTTATTGAATTTATGTCTATTGCTTGATATCTGCATAATTTTCCTTAGACATTTAATTTATGCTCTATATTCCAAGTAATTCCTTTGAAATTATTGGCGTGTGCATGCAATAAACACTGAACACATACATGAACCCAAGTCTTTTAAATATTTAATAAATTTTTGTTTGTTCGAAACTAGTTTCACAATTCACTGATTAGAAAATTTGAATCTATTTTAAAAAGCAATTATGGATAAATGAAGTTGCTAGTGAAAATTTATTATCTGGGAATGTAACAAAATATGAATTTACAAATGTATGTATGTATATGTGTCTCTAAAAAAAGAGTGATCATTCATATTGTATAGAAAGAACATATATGCCTCATAAACTAGCTTTTAGGTCTTTCTTAGATAAAAGGCAAAGCTTATATGCAACAGATGATATTTGATGATAAAATGAAAACTCCTGCCTAGAGAAAACAAACAGATATTTTTCTTATCTTACACTAAATTTGGCATCCAGGTAACTGGAAGTCTAGGGAAAATTAATTGTTTAGATACATTTTAAGTCAGAAAACCTTGATACGAGTATATGACATTGCCCATAGAATTACAATAACTAGTAAAAAGTATTTGTACAAGAACTGCTGTATTAAACAGACAGCTACTCTGAAGATGTCTATAACCTAATCTTATGAACCTGTACATTTGTTAGTTTATTAAAGGGGAACTTTGCACATATGACCTTAAGATGGGTAAAGTAGCCTGTATTATCCAGGTGGCCCAATGTAAACTATAAAGTTCTTAAAAGAGTTAGAGTTGGATATGTGATGACGAAAGCAGACTACCAGAGGAGTGCAATATAGGCTTGAAGATGCTAGGCTATTGACTTTGAAGATGGAGAAAGGACTCATGAGGCAGCTTCTAGGAGATAGAAAAGGCAAATAAAGAAGTTCTTCCCTAGAGCTCTATTGACACCTTGATTCCCAGTTAAACCTGTTTCATATTTGTGATCTATAGAATAGTAAGATCACAAATTCATGTTATCTTAAGTCATTGTTTGTGGTCATTTATTATAGAAGCAATAAGAAACTAGTACAAACACTAATTAATGATTTTCTTCCAGTCATTAGCTCCTGCACATTAGGAAAGTGCATAAACAAAGCAACCTACAGTTCTGTTTCCGTGAAGAGATTTGCCCATGTAGAAATTGTCAGAAATTTAGAAGAAAAAGATAAAGCCGGAAATTTGTGCACCTCCTTTTGACAGGTGTAGCAGGGTATGGCTTCATAAGCATGTGACCTGCAGCATCATACAGGATCCCATGTTTATAAAGGCCCCATGCTTGTTTTAATACTCTGCTGTCACATTCAAAATCTTTAACAAATTTTTAATAAAATTTTCATTTTGCACTGAGCCCTACTAATTATATTATGTAGCCTTACTGCTTAGAGTTATTTTAATATTCTCTTCACTCAGAAAGAAAAGAGTGACAACAAATAAATAAAATGAGGAGGAGGAGGAGGAAGAAGAGGAGGGTAGGAAGAGGTGACCGAGGCATCGGGGTGAAGAAGAAAAGTAAAGCTATTCTATATCCCTCCTAATTTTTCTGCATATGTAATCCTCCCTTCTCTTCCAAATCTTTATATCAGAGTTTATATGCTTCATGAATCATGGCTACTTTCTATTTACTGGAGTTCAGAAAGTGAAATGTATTTAATATTCTCCCCCTTCAATGCCATATATGTTTATTAGACTACAGAATTATGTGAGACAGTCAAAAAGCTCCAAAAAGAAACTTGAGAACTATTGGGTAGCAAGTAGAATTATACACTTATGGTTACAAACTGCCATTCTAGGAAAATAATTAGAAAATTTGAATTAAAGAAAAATGTCTATAAAAATAAATCAATACAATTATGTAAACACCAGTTTATGTTCGATACAGGATACAGGATGCTTGGGCCTGGTGCATGGGGATGATCCAGAGAGATGATATGGGGTGGGAGGTGGGAGAGGGGTTCATAATTGGGAACTCATGTACACCCATGGCAGATTCATGTCAATGTATGATTTAATAAAGAATTTTTAAAAAAGAAATAAAAAAATTACACTTGATATCTCTATAATAGCTATACATTACAAAACCACATATCATCATCATCAAAAACTTTCATAGCCAATTCCACCCTGTTATTTCATAAAACATTCTTGATTTCTAAAATTGTAAGCCATATTGATCCTTTCTATTAGCAAAGTCTAAATCTCATTAGTCTTTTGATGGAATCCATAATTCAAATGGAATTAATATTCCCTTGTTGACTTTAATAAGTCAGCAATGACTTTAATAAGTCAACTAGTCAAGAAAAAGTTCTACAAAAGTTGAATATATGTGTACGTATTAAAAAATCATGTTCAGTTCAGTTCAGTTCAGTTCAGTCACTCAGTCACGTCCGACTCTTTGTGACCCCATGAATCGCAGCACGCCAGGCCTCCCTGTCCATCACCAACTCCTGGAGTTCACTCAGACTCACGTCCATCGAGTCCGTGATGCCTTCCAGCCATCTCATCCTCTGTTGTCCCCTTCTCCTCCTGCCCCCAATCCCTCCCAGCATCAGAGTCATTTCCAATGAGTCAACTCTTCGCATGAGGTGGCCAAAGTACTGGAAATCATGTATGTATCCATTAAGTGACATTTATTATATTTGTTATTTGTTTAATTGTAAATTTAAGTCAATAAAGAAAATATTCATTTAGAATAACTTCTCAAAGGTCATGCAATCACTGTTTTATTTTAGAGAAGAAGGTATGCAATAGAAACCACAAAATTACAGGCCGCTGATATTTGTAATTAGCTTCATTGATATTACTTATAAGCCAGTTTTTAAATCAAACAATAATTAAAGGAAAATATTCTATTTGGCTTGCTGTTGTTCAGTGGCCCAGTTGGGTTCAACTCTTTGCGAGCCCATGGATGTGGCTTAGCCTCATACAAAGCTGATATTTCAAAGTTGCCTTTGAAAACATGCTATAACTGAAAAATCATTTAATTTAGGTAAAAAAAAGATCTGGGTTTGACAGGTTTTTTTCTCCTGTGTGGCTCTGGGCAAGTTACTTTATATTTCTGGCTCTTAATCTGTTTTCATCCAAACAAAAAGCTGGGATCAAATCATTTCCAAGGTGGGTGCCTCCCAACTCATTTCAGTGTTGCTTCTAAAGGAATTTTCCAGAGAGGAAGTTGTTGCTACCAATTGGTTTAAGATTAAATATTAATTTATTAATAATATTAATACATTTCTGTGTTGTTAAATTGCTAAGTCGTGCCAGACTCTTTGTGACCCCATGAACTATAGCCCGGCAGTCTCCTCTGTCCACAAGATTTCCCAGGCAGGAACACTGGAGTGGGTTACCATTTCCTTCTCCAAAATTTCCATGGCTCTGTGGTAAAAAATCTGCCTGCCAATGCAGAAGCAGCTGAAGATGTGGGTTTGATACTCAGTTCAGAGACATCCCTGGGAGAAGGAAATGGCAATCCACTCCAGTATTCTTGCTCGAAGAATCCCATGGACAAAGCAGTCTGGCAGGCTACAGTCCATGGGGTTGCAAAGGGTTGGACACAACTGAGCAACTGTGCACACCTATGCAATTACTCATGAAACTGAGATCTTTGCTTTTTGAATTCTATTGCCTTTTGAATGGAAATGAATGTTAACATTTCTCAAGTTCTGAAATTATCTAAAGGAAATGCTCTAAAATTTAAGATCCATAGAGACATTTGTGATGTTATAATTTAGACTCAAATTTGCACAAATCAAATTATCTTTTAAATGCACCAATAAGTAAAAAGTTGCCATTCTATTAAAAATAATTCCCCATTAAACTCTGAGAATAGTTTAGTCATTTGCCTTTTCATATTAATACAGCCTTATTCTAAACATCATCATCACCACTGTGTTGTCAGAAATCTAGTGTCAAATTGACTGCCATTTATTTTTCTAACCACAGGCAGGAAGGATATTTCTAAATGAATTATATACAACCTCATCTTAAATAAAAAGTCTTTTATTATGACTATTTAAAACAATTCTTACAAAAATGTTTATTTGACTTTAAGAGGTAGTTTACGATCTCCCACTAAATAAAGTACATACATTTTAACTTATCACTCAAGAGACTACACAACCTGGCGCCAATCTAATCTTTTTTTTTTTCAACCTAATCTTTAGAGCTTTATCTCCTCTAACCTAGTTTGACACATCTCAAACTGCTAAGCTATTTCTTTTCCTAAATATATTCTGTATTTTTCTGCTTGCCTATCTTTGCTCAAGCTCTTTATTTTGCTTTGAATGCCTTCCAAGTTGTTTTTGTATTTCCAAGGACTATCCTACCTCAAGGCTCAAATCCAGTACTGGTTCATTAATACAAACACTCATATCCTTGTCTCTCCTATATCTCCATCTTGCCTTGCCACATCAGTGTCCAATTAGCTCACTTCTGCAATTCTTAAACCAACTCTTTTTTTTTTTATAGTCCTTAGAGTATTAAGCACATCCAAATATATACTAAGGAAATTTGTATACATTTAGTTCCTATATAAGATTGAGACTCTTGAGACCAGAAATCATCTTGTTTAGCTGTTTGTAATCTCCACATCATCAAGCATGTCATAGTCTGAGAATGTGCACACATGCAAAATAATACCTGAAGGAGTATATAATTAATAAAAAGGCAAGGGAGGGTGTCCTATTATTTTAATTATAATGGTATTATAGGCTAACATGGGCAGTCTTTTAACACCATGGATCAATTATAATTATTTATACAGTCTTAAATTATCCAATAACTGTTTTTTGGCTGTCCTTTTATATAATTGTAAGAAACCGTCAGTTAAAAAACTCCACTCTTTGAAATCTTTACAATCCTAGAGGACAAGTCATCACTCTTTAACTCCCATCTCCTCTGACTTATCCCAAGGCTGTAATAATGTTTCATTATTTATATAGAGATTTATATTTTCAAAGCACTTCACAGCCATTAATTTGTTAAGCCAAACAATATACAGTAGAACAAGGTGAGTGTGATTAAATGCATGTGACAGATAAGAAAACAGCAATAACATGAAAGTAGGCTTTTCCCAGCCAGTGGCAGCCTGGAGTTTTTTTGAGTGCTAGAACTGTAACTTTCTGATGACAAAAAACAACCGAACAATGGACTTATCATTATTTACATCATTTTCAATTACTCTTCATTTCTAGAGCTAAATAGTGTTAAAGGCAAATCTTATGTTAAGGATCTTTAGCTCAAATATATGACTAATTGTAAAATGAAGTTTTAAAATTTCACGGTTTCAATTATTGAGGGAAAAGTACTATTGTCTCTGTTTAGTTTAAATCTGGAAATGCTTATCAATGATCAAGCATAATAATTCCTTAAATACCACTGAGAAGTAATAGTACCTGGATAAATAAAATGAGATCTACCATTTTATGATGTTTGTCATTTGTAATGGGTTGAAAACAATCTTTCCAAAAGATTTCAGGTTTCCTTTCGCTAACTCTAAAATTACGAGAAAATCATATACATGTATGATAAAAATACTACCTCTACAATATAAATGCATTTGTCTTCAAAGATATAAATCTTACCACATATAACTTTTCCCACCAAAGTTTTAGTTCCCTAAGTGTCAGTGCAAAATTGATTTGAAAGTAGATTTTCTTCTTTTACGCTCAAGGTTATGATTTGGGGATATATGATAATAAATTATTTGAAGTTATTTTCTCTCTGCTCCTGGACCAAGCAAATCTCCAAAGAAATTGTCTGTCTCTAGTCAGTATTTCAGGAATGTAATGTTATTTTATCCCAGTGGGGATGAGGGCTCTTCACCTTTATTTATGGCTGGCATTTTTATGCCTTTGACTCACGCAACCACTTTCTCACTGTGAAGCCATTCGAATTTCATGAGAAAGGTTAAGATAATTTACTATTGTTGAATATATTTTTCGCTCACACTGATGCAAAGAATTAAATACGTGACTCCTGTTAGGGTCATTCCTAGTGATCTATATGCAAAAATCAGGACTTTGTATAAAAAGTATCAACTTCATTTGATTCAAAACCTTAAAGGTGTTTCATATGCCCATATACTCAGGCATACATGCACTACAAGTGGAAATTCAGACCTTGGGCAGAAGAGAGAATCAATTATGTAATTGCAATACCAAGTGCTCACCTAGATGAATGAAGGATCTTGATTAGCTGTTGAACCCACATATTTGAAACCTTCTGTTAAATCATACTTTCACTAGGCCTAACAAAAAAACTGAGGGTTTAAAATAAATTAGCAGTTAGAATATATAGATTTGATCTAAATTGTTCATACCATTTAAACCAATTTCTTTTTTGCATTTCTGTTCATCATTTTCCTGTTAGCATAAGTTTAGTCATTTTTACATAGTCATAAAAGAAGTTACCAACACTTGGAACACTACCACTGACCTCAAGTGTCTAAGAGAACAACTTCTCTGAAATGACTAATACAGGCACCTCTGGGTTTTAAAAAAAAAAAAAAAAAAAGTTCATCCTCTAAAGCAACCAGTACAGGTTAAACTTTTAAATGTCTTCAATTCACTCTCCTTTCAAGTATCTGGAGGGAAGTTAGGAGTGCAGGGGTCAAACCTACATCTGAGTTTAATTATAAGACACTGTATTGGAATACCATTTGAGACCTTTTTCCTTCAAGTTACAGCATATGTTATGCTCAAAGGTGGAAAGGCTATTTTCTACCTTCACATCACTGAAAATCCAGGCCTCTCGCCTCATTTAGGTACTTTGATGTTTTCACTGGGCTTGGGGCTACTAAAGGAATTGATTTAAGAGAGCCTTCTGTTTTAACATCATGACTTCTTTAAATGGAAAAATAATTGACAAATGGCTGGCTTAAATGAAGTTTTGTAAAAGAGGCTTAAAACAATGCCAATTTTTTCAATCATTAAAAAGACAGTGCAATTCTTCATAATTATGTTTTTAAAATGTTACAGAAAGTAAAGTTAAATTAATGGACACATATACAAATCCACTCTGTTTACATACAGCATAAGTAAGCATATACATACATGTGTGTATGTATGCATAAATACATTGTACATATATGTGTATAAATACTAAATAAATACAAAGTACATAAACTGTGCAAGTCTCCTGAAACTGCATATACTTCTTCATGACCTCAGTGTTCAACAGCTGCTTTCATTACATAGTAAAATCCATGAGGCACTAATCACTAAAGATTACCTCTAGGTAAAGTAATAACAACACTCTGACCCATGTAGTTAGCCTTTCCACTCACTTGTACCATACAGTGATTGTTTTTTTAATGCAAGGTGAAAATGAAACTCAGCATCTGGGGAGCATACCTGCCCCATCGTAATCAGACTTTCCTTCCACTCTCCATGTAGCAAAGCACATTGAATTGAGGTTTAAATGTACCAACATCCCTTGTTCTTCACTATCTATAGTGGGGAAGTAAAGGTCACTGATTCCTTGCCAAATAAATTCTCAACTGTATAAGAATTGACTTCAAACAATATAAGCTACTAAAAAAAGAAACTCTTTCTTCTCCACTCCCTGCAATGGGTAAAGAGGTTCACTTAATCGCAGAGAAGCAGTCGCAAACATAATCAAGTGTATATACATGGAATTTAATTTAATGTACTAGATTTTTTGTTTCTTTTATTTTTAATAAATATTTTATTTTAGAATATATTTAGATCTACAGAAAAATTTACAAAGATGATAGAATTCTTATATATTTCACAGGTACTTTATCCAGTTACATCTTAAATTGGCATAGAATTTACATTACAATTAATGACCCAATACTGATACATTATTATTAACTAAAGTTCA
This sequence comes from Budorcas taxicolor, assembly GCF_023091745.1. Classification (NCBI taxonomy): domain Eukaryota; kingdom Metazoa; phylum Chordata; class Mammalia; order Artiodactyla; family Bovidae; genus Budorcas; species Budorcas taxicolor. The sequence goes on along the minus strand of NC_068913.1, from coordinate 37,852,951 downwards.
CACTCTATCCTAAACACTTGTTTTCTATTTCAGGATCTTGTCTATAATACCATATTGGGTTTAGTTATTGCGTCTTTTTAGGCTTTTTTGGCTGTAACCTTTTCTCAAACTCTAATATTTTCAAGGAGTATGGCTTAGATGTTTTATGGAATATACCTCAGGTGGGATTTGGGATTGAAGATAAGAGGGGGTCACTATTCTCATCAAATCATATTAAAGGTATATACTATCAACATGATTTATCACTGGCTTTGACTTTGATCACCTGAGAGAGGGAGTTTTTGTTAGTTTCTGTTGTGTAAAGTTACTCTTTTTCCCCTTTCCACATTGTACTCTTTAGAGAAAGTCACTATTCACTATGTACAGTCCACATGTAAGGAGTAGGAAGTTATGCTCCCCCTCCTTAAGGACAGAGTATCTACATAAATTTTTTGAAATTTTTCTGCATGAAATGTTTTATACTCTAATTTATTTATTCAATCATTCATTTATACTGTATGAACATATGTATGTTAATTCTGTATTTTGGATTATAAGCTGGTACAACTTTATTTTGTTGCTAAAATTCTTCTAGCTTTAGCCATTTAAAATTCTTTTAGATAGCTTCTGTGACCTTTTGAAATATATACATATATATATGTGTGTGTGTAATGTATTTATGCATACATATGTACATATGTATGTATATGTATATATCTATGCAAATTAGCATGCTCTTATGACCATTTTAATCTTTAATCATGATTTTTGTCTTCATTTCTTATCATCATGGAAATGAAACTACTTAATGGAACTTTCTGATTTATGTGTGGGGAAGCAAAAATTAATTTTTTGGAATGCTGCATGAGTGATGACTCTAAATTGAAATTCTCAATAATCAGGCAACCATTAAGGAACTGCAAATCATTTTAGGGTAAGTTATAACAACTTAAGGTTGCCATTTTCATATCTATATTTTTAAAGAGATAAATTACCACCACCAGCACCATGATTATCAAGTCTACAGAGAAACTGAATTACTTTGAAAACATTCTGTTTACTCTTGAACAGAGCAGGAAGGCAGGGAAAGAATAATAAACAAAGATGAACTTATCTTTTTCAACAAAGTCTTCTCCACTGGCAACCTGTTTCCTATCCTCATCCCAGTTCTTTCCTAACCTCTTTTTCATTTATTATAATAAAATCCCTCTTTCACATAGAAATGCAAGTGGTACACCAACATAATACTGCCTAGAGTTGATGTAATGTGTGATTTGCACTGAAGTAGAAGACCTTCTAAGTGACATATCATTTTTTTCTCCAGCCCCAATTTTGTTACTGTTGAGTTGGGAAGCATTTCAAAATAACTCAAAAATATATATTTTATTTGGACTTTTTCTATTAGTCTTATTATTTAATCTTAGCATCTTTGAGATTATTTAAATTTTTATAGAGGTCCTTTGTCCATATGAAGAAACCAAAGATCAGAGCTACAGAGTAATTTCTTTAGAACTTTAAATAGTATTAATGATGATTTTTAAGGTGTGCTCTCTTCTACGGTGAGAAGGGAGGGGAATGATGACATATAAAGAATAGAAAATATTGCAATTCTTGGGCATGATAAAGAAGGAGGAACTTCCTCTGCTCTTAGAGTTGGCCCAAGAAAAAGGAAGAGGTGGCTAAATCTGAGACAGCTGAAATCTGAGACTGGAAAATAATCAAGATTTGCCCAGACAAGTTGGGGAAGAGAAGTACTAGTGTAAGTAGAGGTACATGCAGAAGATGGAATACTTTGGAGAAAATGGAGTGTGCATGGTAAACTAAAAAGTTTTACCTTACTAAAGTTGCTTTGAAACTGGAAATCTAGGGCATTGATGTGTCAACTATAAGTTGACACTTGTCATCTACTTCTACAAGGATTAGATCATGCCCTTCTGCAGCTGCTAACTTTCAACACCCACTGAAGGGAGTTAAGGGTCGAGAGGAGAAATGAGGCACTCTATGCTCAGGGAAAAAGTGGCAGGAAAGGTCTTCAGATAGTTAGATATTTTCAGGAGCTGATTTTATGAGCCCAATTCTTACATCTCCCATTTCTAGAAAAACACTAAAATCCTTCATAGTGATGACTGTTACTTGTGACTAGGAAAAGGTTCAAGAGACTAGTAGAAACCTGAAAAAAATATATGCTTGATTGTATGTATTCCTCCATCAAGATCACATATACACTGACCTTTACCCCCCTGCTTCTTTGGAGAAGTTTCTCACAGCTATCTGAGGTGCTGTCTCCCACGCTGCAGTCCTCATTTTGCCCCAAATAAAACTTAGCTTGCAACTCTCGTGTTGTGCATTTTTTAAGTCAACAGATGAATGAAGTATTAGCACTACATATTTTTTCCTCCACGTGAAAAACCACAACCTAATCACTGACTACAGTGATACACTAGTTCACCAAAATGTTTTTGTTCTGTGAACAGGGCCCCTGAAGCACCAGATCACCAGCCATTAGTGACGGCTCATGTTTTGATCCACATTATCCAACATGTGACAAGAATCATACAGGCAAAACTATGTCACCTATATTACACTACATATATGGACTATATACAGATAACATAAATTTTCATTTGTTTAAAGAATACCTGTGCAACCAAATTAATATGTCAATTTACATCTCAGAAGTACAATAAAGTTTCCTGTTAGCCATATATATTGAGGTTAAACTTTGTCTTTCAGGTTAATATTAATTAAAAGGGAAATAAAGCAGATCCTGGTGAGTAAAAGCTTCATATATCTAGAATAAACCATAGTCTGTATAGACAGAGAGAAACAGATTTGTTAATTCAGTCTGAGGTTTATAGTCTAATTGACCCACTAAAAACACATATATTCTATACTATATAACAATTTTAATTTTAGCAACAGCTATACCTTCCCAGGTGAATGAATTCCAGTTTAATCAAGTTTTTCAGAGTTATATAAGTAGTTATTCTAATGTTCTTGCTACCATTATTATTCTTTCTATCAAAAGAATAACATTAATATTAGTTCAACACTAGGAAAAGTCACTTTAACTGTTTTATTAGAGAAGAAAATGATTAGTTTTTCTTCTCATTAATCAACATATGAAAAGTGAAATGTTGGAGACGATATAAAGAAAAGGGGACACTCGTTGTTGTGAACATAAATTAGTGTTCATTGCAGCATTATTTACAATAGCCAAATGTGAAACAACTTAAGGATCCATCGACAGATGAATGGATAAGGAAGATATGCACACACACACATGCACACACACACACGGAATACTACTCAGCCATACAAAAGAATGAAATCTTGCCATTTGCAACAACCTGGATGGACCTTCAGGCTATTATGCTAAGTGAAATAAGCCAGATAGAAAAGAACAAATGCCATATGATTTCACTTATATGTGGAATCTAAATCAAACAAACAAAATAAAACAAAATCAAATCCACAGATATGGAGAGCAAACCAGTGGTTATCAGAGGGGAGGAGGCTTGGTAGCAAAATAGGTGAAGAGGGTTAAATATACAGTGAAGGATGGCAACTAGGCTTGTGGTGGTGATCACTCTGTAGTATATAGAGATGCTGAGTTATAATATTGTACAACTGAAGCATAATAAAAAATGTATGAAAGCTTTTTTTTTTCTGTTGTAGCAGTGTAATTTTTATTGGCAAATTTAAAACTGGCTTTCCTAAAACTATTAGTTTTTATTTGCAAAATATCTCAACAAAAAATATCCTGAATCAAATCTCTCTCTCTCTCGCTCTCTCTCTCTCTCTCTCTCTCTCTCTCTCTCTCTCTCTCTCTCTCTATATATATATATATATATATATATATAATGTCATATTAAGCACTGCCAGGAACATAGAGATAACTGGGGCAACACTGTTACTCACAAGGAGATTGAGACTAATGGAATTTGATAATTCAAAAACCTCAATTACAAGAGTGAATGTAGGTATAATCAGAGAAGAACTTGAAGGAAAATCTCAGGATTTGGAGCCAGACCAATGTGAAGTCCAAGTCCCCCCAATCACTAGCTTTGTGATCATGCAATCCTTAAGAGTCTTTGAATTTCAGTTTACTGAGTTGTCTTATCAAATGGGACTTCTTATGAGGAATCAAGAGAATGCTTTTTATATAGCCCAACATAAATTGCAAAATGCTGCAGAAATGCAAGTTAATAGGGTTTCAAAAAATGGACAAAATGACTGTATTCATTTCTTACAATCAGAAATATAGTCTCTCTTCACAGATGTTTACCAGTTCGCTAAGGAAGCGATATAGGAGATTGGATGAATTGCACCTCCACAAAATAAAAATGGCATTTCCGAAGAAAGAAACAACATGGGGAAGGCATAAAGACTGTTAAATTCAAGTTGTGTTTGACAAATTTAGAGGGATTGTATTTGTCTACAGAATGTGGATCATGGATACAGGATTAGTGGGAAATCAGGGTGAAAAATAGGGTAGGGTATTAATGCCAGAAGATGAAATGTGTGGTGATGTGAATGCCACTTTAAATATAATAGATGAAAGTGATATTTGAAGTAGTGACACGATTTGTTCTGAATGAACAGAAGATACATCTGATGGCAGCACAAAGGGTGAACTGCAATTTAGAGCAGTTAGAGAGTGGCAGTGGGATCTGGGTGAGTTTGAACGAGTGTAGGGATAGTACGAATAGAACAGTGACCGAGGAAGAGACCCTGAAGATGACGAAATCCAAATCATCAGCTAAGGCCATACTCCAGACCTCAAGCGTCTGTGTTTAGTTATCAAATAAAATTTCCAACTCATAATCCTAAAGGCATACCAAACTCAGTAAAACTTTTTCATTATCCCCTCTAAATTTGCTTTTCTTCCTTACATTCACTAACAGTGCTCACTCCAAAATTATCCATTGCTTCATCTCCACATGCTTTGAGGATATTTCTTAATTTGATTGAAGGCATCTGCAATCTACTCAGTTTTCTTAGTTGGAACTATTGCAGTCATTCATAATAACTTTCCCTCATTTCTTATATCCAGTAATTTGCCAAGTCTGGTCAATTCCGCCTTGTCTTTGCCATCTGTCCCTCTTCTCACTTTTAGGCCACAAATCCAAAAACTCCTTTGTAAATAACTGCCTTTTAAATGTCTATACTTATTGTAGAATCAGCTTGTTAATTTATGTAAAATATCCTTCTGGGCTTTTTAATAGAACTGCATTGTATCTATGGATTAATTTTGAAGATAGTTGATATGATACAATATTGAGTTTTCCAATATTTACATGGTTTTTCACCTTTTCTTTAAACTTCCTTGAAATTCTCTCAATGATTCCTAGTTTCTATAGTAGAGGTTTTTTACATACTTTGTTAGGTATTCCTACAATGAGCTGTTTTTTATGTTATTGTGAATTTTATTGTCTATTCATTTTCTATTATCTATATCAATATTGAATCTATGACTTTGATAAATGACATAAAGAAGAGTAGATTACAGCAACAGCAGTAATTTTCTACATGTACATGTGACTCTTGGATGAGTCTCACAAATGCATTTTGAATACAATAAGGTAGACAAAGCAAGGCTAATAACATCATTTAATTTATATGAAGCACAAAGACAAACGACACAAATCTCTGTTGCTAAATGTCAAGATTATGTTTACTTTTGGGTAGATAATCACTGAAAGAGTCTACAAAAAGACTTATGAACAACTGATACCGTCCTGTTTCTTCATTTGGATGCTGGTTACATGGATGTGGGCAGTAAGTTAAGAGTCAGAGACTTGCAATTTTATGTACAGTTTTATATATATATATATATATATATATATATATATATATATATATATTAGATTTTGAAGAAATAGAGATGAGATTTACTTCCAGTTTACTTTTACTACTTACTATACTTCATAATTTAAGCCTTATACACAATATAGGGAGTGAAAATGGGAGGAAATAATGATGTTATACAGAGAAGTACAAACCCTGAGAGCGTTTTTGCATGACTTGTACATTATTCCTTAAAAATGCCCCACCTATGACATCTTTTCATGTTTCATTGCTGGAACAACTTGGCTGTAGTTGAGTTCTTTCTGAATTCTAAATACTTTTTGACTGCAAAGTCCCTGGGGAGAAGATAGGTTGGAGCTGCACTAAAAACCTATTTGCTTTCAAAGTGACAGTCTCACAAATCCAGATTAGAAACGGGAGACAGTTCAGTTCAGTCGCTCAGTCATGTCCAACCCTTTTGCGACCCCATGAATTGCAGCACGCCAAGCCTCCCTGTCCATCACCATCTCCCAGAGTTCACTCAAACTCACATTCATTGAGTCAGTGATGCCATCCAGCCATCTCATCCTCTGTCGTCCCCTTCTCCTCCTGCCCCCAATCCCTCCCAGCATCAGAGTCTTTTCCAATGAGCCAACTCTTCGCACGAGGTGGCCAAAGTACTGGGGTTTCAGCTTTAGCATCATTCCTTCCAAAGAACACTCAAGGCTGTTCTTATTCCTTATTGGTGGCACATTGATAAATAGAGGTAACACTACACGAAAACAGGTCATAATTAATGTGTCAAAATATTAGCATATTTAATCCTAGTGTAACTTAGGCACTGAGATGCCTTGTACTCTGAAAGTATGATATTTACCTTCTATTAACTGACATCAAAGCATGCTAAGTAGCCATGAGATACACACTAAAAATCCCATGTTTCAGAATTTCACTTTTTATCCTAAAACATGGTACAAGATTATGCAAATATATTTTTGTTCTATATATTTATTTTTGGTCTTCACTTAGTAAATGTACCTATGTAATGTATTATGAAATGCTTAGGTGTTTAATAATGAAAAATGCCTTCCATCAGTGTCTCAATGATTTCAATTCGATTATTACAAGAGTGCTTTTCAGCATCTTCATGTTTTATCCATATATATTTAGTAAGGCTATAGAATTCTTCTAAACTATACCACAGTACGTGTCTCTATCCATTTTAGTTTAGTTTTTAATGGATTTCCAGACTCATTTAATCTTAACAAAATTATGCCCCCCCAAAATAAATACACTTTCTTGCTCCAATTACAGCCTTAAGAGTTTATGTTAACTCTAAATAAAAATATACTGATGTCTAATTTACACCATTCCAAATTAAATAGAAATTCCTAGCAGGAAAAATAAACATCCCAAATAATTCAATTTTATTCAACACCTATGATTGAGAGCAATATACATTGTAGACATGTATATTCTTAGAAATTTACAGTTGAGATTTTTAAATGTAAGTTAACTGCAAAGAACCATGCAAACAAGGCTGAAAGCTGTCCCTGAGCTCAGTATAATCATTTTACACCTTAGCTAAGTCCTTATGCTATGGAAGTCCTTTAGAAATATTGAGGTATTTAATTTATTTTCAATTATTTACAACTCCATAAAATAATAAAGTAGATATGAAATGGCTATAGATTAAGTACTATGTGATGAGCATTCAAAAATATGAAATCTCTATATTTTAAAGTATTGCAACTCTGTGAAAAATAAAATGGTAAATCAATATAAACACTGGTGCGTCTTTTCTAGAGAACAAACATGAACACAAATAAGAAGACATACATCTGGCTTTCCTTTTTTATTTTTTTGACTATTGGAAGTAAAAAATATCTTAACAGTTTGGCAAGTAATGATGACAATAAAGAATAGAATGTCTGTTCAAATAATGAGTAATTTGTCTACATTTAGCATTTTCAGCAAGGTTGAAATATCTTAATAGCTGTAAAATGTCTGCTATTAAAAATAGCAGAAAAATTATGTGGCATATCTACTCAGAAAACAATCTTTTAAGCAAGTAAAATCAATTAAAACAGAGTGAATCAAATTGTTACTACTTTTAGCTTTAAAGAGAAATGAACTACATATTTTCCTTTAATGTGAATTGTCCCTACTAAATCAAGAAATTTAAATTGTCAAAAATTATTTACCTTAACTCTGCAGGTTAAAGTAAAACTAAAATGTTCTTAAAGACCAAGCCTTTTACTTTTAGTAGTTCTTACTATGTGGAAATCATTACATATCATCTTATCTATCAATAAAGGAACTCAACAAAAAAGGAGCTAGGTCAGGGTGAAATCCATCCCATTTCAAGAAAGGCGACTCACAAAATGTACATGCAAGCTCAGACAAAAGCAGAATAAGTACAAAATAGATTCTGTGTGGGTTTGAAAGAATTAACTTGTCCTGTGTGGCAGTAATCAATGTTTCATTTGAAAAATCAACTTCCTGTTTGATGGATTGACTAATGAAGTGGACAAAAATTCAAACTAATATTTTCATAAAAAGCATAATATCCTTATTCTGCCCTGTCTCATCTAGCTCCCTTTTATCCTCCGTTTCTACTCTCCCACATATAGGAAATTATTCACTCTCACTGGGACACATTAAAATTCATCTTAAAAAAAAAAAAAGAAAGAAATCTACAAACCAACACAAGACCATTAAGGATATAAAATAAATTTACTGTTGCTTATAAACACCCTAAGTTATAAGAAAATGAAGAAATGAAATGGACTGAGCACCACTAATCATCCTTAACCTATTCTGATAAATTTTTCTCTTAAATTCAATAGTCATCTAGTAATTCATTTATAATTTCCACATAATTAAAAGCTGTGGTCAATTATTTCTAAGATTTAAATTTCATTAATTTTTAAAATTTAATCAACATTTTATAAAATTAAAGTTTTATTTATAATCAGATACATTATTATTTGCTATATACATATTGTTTATATTGAAGGATACACATTTACCTTTTTGCATATTTTTACTTCATTGTCTGTTAATTATTCAGTGTTGTTGTCACAAAATAATTTTAGGGAATAAGTTCTAACAATGTGAGCCAGTACACAATATAACAAATATGTCACCTTAAAGACCTAAATTTTTTACTCAATAATATTTATATACCTAAGTTATGAGTTACTCAAGGGAGCTACATTAAGTCCTTAAGGACATACTCCCTTCACTAGTAAAACTGAACTCAGTCTCAGTTAAATTATTAATAGGTACACTTTTGAATTAAATCACTAGGTCTATCACCAAATCTCTATGAAATCAAATTGTACTGATGTTTTTATTACAGTATTCATTGAAACACATGTTTTAGTAATGTATTTATCTGATCCAAGGTCTGGTTTTAGTAATCTTCATATGCTACATTTAACTGAGCTGTATTTTCAGCATAGAGTTATTATATTAAAGTTATATGAGACAAAAACTATATATTTACATTTTCCTGGAGAGTAACACACAGTTATAAGTACCACAATAATTGTTTGACCTGGAAATGGCAATGTAAGTACTAGAACGTAGAGTGATCTTTACTGAAACCTGTAAAGATCAGTCCCAGAAACAGAGAAGAGAATGAGAAGAGCAAGAAATTGGTCTGAAGGGTCTACAGGTTTAACTCTTTGATTCAATGACTGAGCAACATGATCTGTGTTATCTTGTTGATTGCCATTTCTTATGGCTACTGAGCTCCCTTAGCAATCTCTTTCTTTCCTTATTGTCTTATTCTTGTTTTAGAGCTCCATCACCTCAAATATTCAAAGATAAAGTCGTTTTTTTCCCAAAGGTGTGGCAGCAGGTTGCCTACCAGTCTACTGCAGAAGTGTTAAGAAGCCTTTGGGCACCTTCTATCATTATCCTTTTCTAGTTCTCAGGAGTAGAGGATAATCTACCCACCAGTAAGATCCTCTTTATCTTTCTTGGTACCAGAGGCCCCTATTTGTCACAGAGACTAATGTGGACCTTTCCCATGAGCATCCATAAACCTGTCACACTCATTTCAGGGCTTACAGTATGGTGATGAAACTCCTGACCAGCCTATCAGTAAAACCCAAGAAATCCAAAGGCTTCATTCCCATTCAATTGCCTGATAGCCCCAGGAACAGCTTGTTTCTAAAGAAGTGGATAGATGGGAGTTTGGGATAGAAGAAAAGCAACAGCCATTCCAAAAGAAATCTTTCATTGATTTTATAACAATTTTTCTAACAAAACTGATGTACAATAAATCTAGTTTTTTGGTCCATAATGCTTACTGATGTACTACAAATAAATTTCAGGCTACAAGTCATACTCATCAAAGAACTCTTGAAATAGATTTCCTGATTTTTAGTTAGACATCAGGCTATCCAATGAGCTTAAAGCAAGTTATTACAAAGCAATTTAAATGTTCTAAATGGAAAATACTAACAACGGAAGAGAGTTGGATTTTTTGAGTACAAGGGAAGGTTTTATTACTTATTTTCAAAGTAAAACCACTCCTAAAGGGATATAGGGCATGAAGAAATCAAAGACATCATTTTGTTTAACCCTGACACATGATTTTAGCAGGTGCAGGCAAGTTGAGAGCACAGAATACCAGACCTTGACCTTGAACAAAACTTAGCATGTGTGTGCCAGCAATAGGCTGCCTCATACCCTGAGAGACCACAAGCAGATGCAGCCAAGTCAGGGATTCAATTATAGGGAAAAAAGGATTGATCTGTAAAGGCCTTTTAGGTGTTAGCAAGCAAAGCATTGTTTGTTGCTTTTAAATTTGCAAATAATTGAGTTCAATATCCATTCAGAGCATTAAGGAGGGTCTATATTTAAATTCTTCATGACAAAGGGGAAATGGTAATCAAGACAGTGTGAAAATTTTGGAAGTAGACAGAGTAATTAGAAATAAGACCCTCTGACTGTGGCTGCCACTAAAGTAAATTGCTAAACTGCCTAAGAAAACAACAAATGCTATTTTCTGAGAGCTGAGGCTTTATGTATACATAAATGGCTATTTTCCCCAGACACGGAAAATGAATAGTGCCAACTTTTTCTCAGCTCAGCTTTGGTTCTCAGTTAGTGGATTCTGGGCAACTGTCATAAACAACCAAGCATGTTGGTGAGACTAAACACAAGAATATATTTTGTATCTGCATTTCTCCATTCAAAGAGGATGTAACTCTTACTATGGCCTTTGTTAACTTTGTTAATGGGAACAGAACATGATTGTGCTAGATACAACTGCCATTCAGAGCAAGATTAGCTTGTTTTCTAAATTTGGTAGTGGTTGGGCCAGTGCTGTGTTAATCACGTGGTGGTGGTTGTGCTTTAGTCGCTAAGTTGTGTCCGACTCCTGCAATTCCATGGACTACAACCCTCCAGGCTCCTCTGTCCATGGGAGTCTACAGGCAAGAATACTGAAGTGGGTGGCCATCTCCTTCTGTTCCCTATCAAATATGTGACTCTTTCAAAAGAAAGCTCAAAAGAGACTTAGAATTGAACAAACACAACTTCTGAATATTTTAAGAAGCTATATTTGTTTGAATTAGAGACAGCCCAGGTTGCTGCTAAAGGAATTCCAGTATAGGTGAATTGAAACCCTGATTAGTGAATTACAGTTGGTTAGGGCTCCCTCATGGCTAAAATGGTAAAGAATCCATCCACCTGCATTGCCGGAGACCTGGGTTTGATCCCTGGGTCCGGAAGATCCCTTGGAGAAGGGAATGGCTACCACCATCAGTATTCTTGCCTGGAGAATTCCATGGACAGAGGATAGCTCCTGTGGACTAACATTTCCTCATTTCATTGACCAAATTGTGCCCCCCCCCACCCCACACCAATTCGTGCATTGAAATCCCAACCCTAGTACCACAGAAAAAGACCACGCAGGTCTTTACAAGGGTAGGTAAGTTAAAATTCAATCATTAAGGTGGGATTAAATCAATATAACTGATGTCCTTATAAGAGGAAATTTGGACACATACATGTATTGAGGTAAGATAACTTGAAGACACAGGAGAAAATCATCATCTACAAGTCAAGTGGAGAAGCCTGGAATCGATTCTTTTCTCGTAGCCCTTAGAAGGAACCAATTCTACTATCACTCTGAAGGAACCAATTCTACTAACACTCTGATCTCAAACTTCTAGCCTCCAGATCTGCAAAAAAAACGAAAAAAAATTCTGCTGTTTAAGTCAGCCACTCTGTGGTAGCTTTTTATGGTAACCATAGCAAACTAATATAAAGGCATTCATCTAGTTCCCTTTTAGTGGAAAACAATATATTGAAAATTCTGTACAAAGTATATTTGGTCTCTTTTGACCTTCCCTTCCACTTGACCAGTCAGAGGTAGCATTTAATTTTTCTTCCCAGAAAACTCAAAGTTCCCTAATTAGTTGTTTTGTGTCCTCTGGAAGCAAGCCTATTTTTCTCTAATTTCAGAGATATTTTCCCAGCAATATTAGTGTTATTATAGTTCTTCACTTCTTGATTCTTTTGTTATTTTTTCAATTGTTTCAGAAATTAGGCAAGGAAGAGAGGTGCTTTGTACTGGCCCCTACAAGGGCTCTAAAAGTTTGCCTTGGTGATAATGAAAGTTTGTGTGATGATCACAAATATTTTTATATTCTTCAAATTTACAGAACCTATTCTTTCACTACCTTGCTCACTTCCCTGAGACAATGCCCTGTTCTAGTTGAAGAGGCTGTGATAAACTGAAGATTTAGGGATATCACCCTGATTAACCATGCCCTAGAGTTGTTTTTGTTTCCAAGACTTTCTTTTGATGTCTATTGCACCAAGAACAGATGAACAAACCACACATTTGGAATTGTTAAACTATTTCTCAAAATATTTTTCAAAATTTTAAAAAGCAAAATGCATTCTCATAAACACTTTTCCCATTAAAGCAGTGCGTGTTGTAACACAAACTCTCTCCATATGGTTCTGATTCATTTACACTTAACTCATCAAAAAGTTGTTTGGCGGAAAAAATACTTGATTGCCCAGTAAATTGTTTTGATCATTTTATTTTAAAAACAGGACATGTTATCCAAAGTAAACAAAAGTCAAAGTGGACAGTTGATGTCTAATTCTATCCTGTTGTTCTAAGATTCAGTGTTTTATACTCAAACATTCACATGGTCATTTCTAAGCCAAACAACCACTAAAATATTTAAAAATACATATGGTTCTCTAGAAAAATGTGAAAATGTTGTCCTAAATAAGTTTGATATAATAATTCCATGCTGAAATTGTAGCTCAATTAAAATAGAGCATTATGAAGGCCTTGGGTCAGATAAACACACTGCTAAAACATATGTCATTGAATATTGGAATACAAACACTGGTTGTACTAGATTCTACAGAGATTTGGAATGAAATCATAGTAATTTATAGTCCAAAATTGCACTTATTTTGTTCTGGAGACTGAATTCAGGTTTTCTAGTTGGTAGAGTATTCCACAATGACTTTATTTAACTTTTTTGAATAACTCATAACTTAGAAAAGTAATTGTTACTGAATTATAAATGTATATTAAAAAATTGAAAGATAATCAAAACTGGATATTAAGTTATAACATCGAGAACTAATGATGATTTTAATATATTTCTGAAGTTTGATATATCTAACCAAAGAGGCCTCATTAACTTTGTAAGTTTTCATCTTGTCATTGCTATAATATTTCATAGAAGACTCAAATTACAGTGAGTTGTTATAATAATTTTTAATATTTAATCATAAATAAGCCTATGAGTATATAACTATAAAGTTCTATTTTTAAAACAAATCAATTTTCATATCAATTATGTTATATATATTGAAAAAATTTGTCATATTGAGACAATTACCATGTATAGGCATATTGCTAGTGGATTTTCAAATTTTTTTATATTCAGGTTTTTAAAAATTATATTCCTCCAGGTTGTTTTTAGCTATAAAGTAAGAACACCCAAAAAAAGTCAAAGAAAAGCAGATGAATAAAACTTAGATCCTCAGCTAACAATGAATCAGTGATATTCCATAAAATATGCTATAAAATACTTGCCTTTGAACAGAATTTCACAATAAAATAATTCTAAGATAATTATTATGATAGCTATGAACTACTGAATGACTTTACATTTATTATTTTCAATCCTCACAATTATCTTAAAAATTTTAAATGTTTTCTTCATAGTTTAGGTAAGGAAACAGAAAGGCAGCATAACTTTTAAAGCTAGTAAGAAATCAGGTCAAATTTAAACCAAACCTGATTTGTTCTAATAAATTAGTTTTTTTCCACTGCAATCTTCATTCTCTCAAATTTCTTAATAAGAGTCTGTGATAATGTTTTGTCTGGCAGAAACTACTGCAAATTTTAAAAACTAATGTATGATGAAAATTTAGTAACATAAAAGTCTCTGTAAATACTGAATCAAAAATCTGATTTTTTTTTCTGTAAAAGTCTAGTTCTAGATTTATTTATTATTAATATATAAGAATGGACAAATTACAGCTTATGGCAAATCCAGTCTTTTGTTTGTTTTTACACAGTCTGTGAGCTACATTAAAATGACTGAATGACTTAAAAAATTAAAAATAATATTTTATGACATATGAAACTTATATGAAATTTTAATTTCAGGGTCCATGAATAACATTTAATTAGAACATAGTGACATATATTGTTCATTGTCCGTGTCAGTAACAAAGACTGTATGACATGCAAAATCTGAAATATTTACTATCTGGTTCTTTACAGAAAGATTTGCTGACCCATGATATATACTAATAAATAAGAGCTTTGAATCACAGTTTAAATAATATGAATTAAGGCATTTTCTTATTATATACAGTTAAAATAAAGTTGCAGAGAATGGATTATAGTTGTCCCTAGGT